>NW_019384317.1:765525-924522 GCF_000671375.1 Centruroides sculpturatus
AAAGCTTCAACTGGGAAATTTTACCTCATCCACCATATTTGCCAGATATTGCTCCCAGTGATTATCATCTTTTTCGGAGTTTGCAGAATTTTTTAAAAGGAAAAACTTTTGAGGATGAGAACAATGTAAAAAAGGCCATTTCTGAATATTTTGATTCAAAACCGAAATCATTTTACAAAGACTGGATTAAAAAGCTATCATCAAGATGGCAAGAAATTGTACAAATAATGGTGAATACATTATAGATTGAAATAAGATTTAATTAAAATTTTTTGTTGCTTTTTTTGTAGATAAAAATGCGCACGAACTTATGGACTGACCTGATACAATAAAACTTCTCTAACTCAAAGCTCCAAGGGGCAGGAAAATAGTTCAAGTTACAGACAATTCAAATTAGATAACAATAGAGTAAAAACAGCCAATTCTGAATAACTTTGTATTTTTATCTCTCTTGTATCGTATAAGAATCTTTGAGAGCTTTTTTGTTTTAAACAGCTTGCATAGTGCCTTTCAGCAAAATGTTCAAAGTTACATTTTCCAGTCCAAAGCAAGAGATCCTCTTGCTTTGGACTAGAACATTATCTGAAAACTGGAGTTGGAGAGTAGATACAACTAACTGTCTGAAAATTTCATGAAAATCCAATAATTAGGATCACTTTGGATAGAATAAATATTAAAATTTGAGAAGTTGAAATTAACGTAAATCAGTGTCGAAGACCATGAAAAACTTTGACTTGGAGAAAATTCAAGTTAAGAAATTCAAATTGAAGATGTTAGATCCCTATGCTACCATTGAGACCTACCAAGTGCAGTTTTTTTGAGTTAAAGAAATATTTGAGTTACAGACATTTGACTTAGAGCTGTATATTTACACCATCTCCTTTTACATAACTTGAAGATCCCATCTTCTCAAAACTTCTTAGTTTTCTCAGTAGAAAACTGCTCAAGATGCTTATTAAAAAATTTTTTAAAGTGGATTTTAATCACTTATTATAGTGTTACACTATATCTGTGGGACAATGCTAAGAAGACGAAGAAAAAAAAATTAGACTGTTTAATCAGAGAATTTTACAAAGACTAGAAAAAGTTCTTAGAACTATGATTGTGTGTTTTGGCATTTGACCAATGTCATTTGGTGTGTGAAGTGTGCGCTCTACTTTTATTTGGCAAAATTAGATGGAACATTCAATGGCCACTTAATTAAACGCCACAATCGTGTCCACATGAGCAAATAGAAATACCAAAAGCTAAATCGTAAATTTAGCTTTTGGTTACGTGAATTTAACACTATTATTGCTAATTTGATGGAAAACAAAACTAGAGCTATGCTGCATAGGTTAGCATAAAGCTACAACTGCCGTATAACATCGGGCTATATATCGGTGATAATAATTATAAATTACGGCAGTTATTGTAGCTTTATTGGAATGTACAGGGTTTCGTAAGATATTTATATTTGTAGGTTAGCATTTATAGAAGAAAAAAATAAACGATCTATAAATGAAATACGTCAAATGAATTCTTACTTCATGATAACGCCATTAACATTAGGCTACTTTTTCATATGATATCGCTATTTACAGGAAGAAATTTGAAACAATTGCAGCTCTGAATGAAGCACTTGGGGCCTTATCAGAGCTGGAGATAATGCCCACAGGAGTAAAAAAAAAAGTCCAAGGAACCCATGTGATCCTTTTTGAAATAGCATGTAGCCCAGGGCGCCGGTGCATTGGGGCACGTGCGCCCCTTTGTCGTCGGGTTGCCCTTTTCTTAATCCTCAAGGGAGCTCTGAGGTTTAATTTTATCTTTAAATTAGTTGCTTATTTCTATCACAGAGAACTTTTTTACCGATGACAAAATAAAAATATTTATTATTAATTAAGTGAAAATTTGTTCTAGCGGGTGGTGATTGTTCGGTCGAATACCATAGTTAATTAACACAATTTTGATATACGCGGTAGCATCGAGCGATTAATTAACTGCGTTAATTATTGAATACCTGTATATACTGTATACAGTATATTTTTGCCGGATGGCCGAGCGGTCAAAGTGGCAGTCTACCACTCTGAGGGACCCGACTTCGAATCCGGACGGTTCAAGGAATCCACAGGAATTTTTCGGGAGATGGTCCATCCGGACATGTCGGGCCCCGTCCCTCACCACCCGGCCACCCCATTGTGGGCCTGGCAGAAGCCATAATGAGCTTGCTAAAAAGAGCCCCTCTTAGTACCGACAGAGCGGAGAGAGTTTTAAAAAAAAGTATATATATACTGTATATTTTATATAATGCCCTTTTTTATAGCTTGTTCCCGCTTTTTATACTCTGCACGCGCCGCTGCTAAAGCCCCCTCCCGAAATCAGCCTAATTTTGATTCTTGACCCAATGTCCGAGATTTCCTTACGAAATTTCTAGCAAGCCTTCACTCGAAGGAGCATAAGAAACTCCGATCATAGTGCATTAAAATTGTAGCCTATTTTTTAATTGTGACAACGTATGTATTATACATTTACATTTACAGTACATTTACAAAAATAGATCTGGAAAAGTTTGTTAATTTGGTTCGAATAGTTCTTTTACGACGTTTCACACATATTCAACTAGCAACTGAAAAATCGTGTCAAATTAACGCAAGAGTTCATTACTCTAATCAAGGGAGTAGACATTTTGAAATTAATTTAATTTTAATATTCGAAGTTTAGAACTTGTTATAATGCATTTTATTATTAATATCGATTCGAATTTTTAAATCGACTTTTAAAACACGGATTAAGACGAACGGACATTGTGATTTTCGGGAAATAGTTACAGGAAATGGCATATTATAATTCAATTCGTCTGCTTCGGAATATGCATTATTATTTTTCGCTCTTCGATAATTTAATCAAACGTATAATTATATTTGAAAGGTTTTATAATTACCTTATAAATTTTATTATTAATAAATAATTTTAGGACAATTGGATCATAAAAATCAACGATTTGGTGGGCTAAGACGAGAAATTTGTATGACGTGACTCGCCGTAATATTTGTTAATCGATTCTGAGTGGTGTCGTGTCCAATATCATAGCCGTAAAAACAAATTTAAATCAATAAAAAACGCAAGTTTACAGAATTATTCAACAATTCTTCATTTAGTATATACAGTAGAGCATCGATTATCCGACTCAATTGGGGACTGAGGTTGGTCGGATAACTGAAAAAATCGGATAACCGAAAAGAATGAAAAAAATCCATTATTAGTACAGTATATTAGGATATCCCAAGTAATTAGTTTATTAGTATATCGCTATTAACCAACTTCGCGTTGAAGTTTCATCGATGTTTAGCCTAACAAATTTTTTAAAAATAATAATCGTCGCTATTGTATCGTTAAAAATTATTTTTAAATTATTTTATTGCTCACGAAACGAACAACCACTCATAATTAGAAAATTAAGTCTCGTTTAAATACTGGCCTCCCTTCAATGGCCGAGCCAGTGTTGTCAGCTAAAACATGCAAAAATTTAACAAAAATATTATTAAAGTATCCAAGACATAGCCAAATATCGTAGCGCCACATCACTAGCGGACATTTGAAATTTGCCGACTAGAACGGTCGGTTAATCGGGGGTCGGATAATCGATGCTCTACTGTATTTCGCTCTTTTCTCAATATAGGCACTAAGAGGACCTTTCAATTAAGATTCTCTTAGTGCTTAGTGTCAGTCCTGGATATGTTTTCTCGTTCCTCGCATCCGGGCGCCCCGTTGTGGGCCTGGAAGAACCTACGACAGGCTCGATAAAAAAAGGTCCACAGGGTGGAGAATGGCAATGTCTTTGTCTTGTTTAATCCTCAAGTTTCATGGAATCGAAGAGGTACATAACATTTAATGAAATGTATCTTAAAAACTTAGATACAGTTTAGAACAGTGTTTCTCAACGGGGGCGATATCGCCCCCATGTGGGCGTTTTTCCATGTTGAGGGGGCGATTAGTAACAATTTATATTTTGGGGGCGAAAAACAATTTTCTGGACTATATAGTAAAACATTATATTAATAATAATTAGATATTTTATTCGTTATATCGTACAATAATTAAACAAATAACATTATATTAGTCAATAGTCTATTCGATGCAATACGAATTTGGCGTTAGCCTCGGCCCTGGGGCATCGGAATTTTGAAGCGAAGGGGGCGATACTACGTAACTGTTTTATTGAAGGGCGATACTACGTTGAAGGGGGCGACGATTCGTTAGAGGTTGAGAAACACTGGTTTAGAATAATGTAGCATAGAATACACAAATTAGAACAAATTCAAAAGTAATATTCCGAATGGATACAGTTTTTGAATTTGGAACAAATGACATTCGAAAACGGGAATTCGATCGAAGATCATTCGAACATACGTTGTCAACATTCGAATATTGATGTTTGAATATCTCCAATATTCAAATACATTCAGCAGCGGCGTACCCTAAGGTGGGCCAAGGGACCCTGACACCCCCAAAGTAAAAGGAAAAAAAAACCTAGTAAATTTTCCAAAATTTTTATTTCTATTACGCTCTGTCTTCTATTACTTATGAATTAGGGTCACATAAGGTGGAAATTTTATTGAATCCGTCGGTTCAACTCGGCTCGCCCATGATTAAATTTTGAGTGAGCCACTGTTGATATTGATGAATACGAATATGGAAGTTGAAGGATGTTCGAACATCTTTAATTAAAGAGTTCAAGCCCCTTCAGTAGGGGGCTGAGAGAAGCGGGCGGTTGTGTGTCCCCCATCAGAAATTAATTAAAGTGATCGTGGGTGCGCTTCTTCCCCGTTTCCTCCTCTCCTTTTTAATTAAAAAAACCGTTGTAATATTGTAATTTAATGATAAATGTGAGATTTTTAAAGCAATATTTATGTATTCGAGTAATTTAAATTAGAAAAACGATTGTTTATCAAAGTTTAATTACGAATAATGGCAATAATTTTATAAAAGTATATACAATTACTTACAGTAATATTTTCGAATAATTACAAAATGACGTCACGATCGAATGGCGCCCTACGTCAAGGGCAGAATTATCGTCTGCTTTACGATTATATTAATTCGTACTGTTTAATACTTCCGATCGATGTAGTTATTTTATTAATATACGTCGTGCATAAATTTTAAATAATAAAAGTATTCGATTTCAGTAATTTTTGTTTCGTATTAAATGAAATACTATTTAATTTTTTATATTATTGCTAACGCTGAAACGTGATAAATTATTAATCGTTTTTGCTTAATTAAAACTTTCGGCTCCGCAGGCAATAAAAGTGGCTATTCGGTTCTATTTTTATCTTACCGTCGACGAAATATGCCTGGGTTGTTCGGCCATATTCGATCCCGGATCCCCCAGAGTGTAGGCCGGCGCCATAACTGCCTCGGCCAACAATATAAACCATTAAGTAAAAAAATAATATAGATGCCATGAAATGTACGCATTGTATCATTTAAAATATTACATAAAATTGTCCGAGATAAAGTTAAAACTCAATAACAAAACTTTAAAATATTTATGCAAATTATGTATTGTAACCCGACATTTGATTCGCGAAGCGAATCAAAATCTTCAATTAAACATTAAAATAATTTAAAATACCGGGACGAAAAATTGATATATTACAAAATTCTAATATATCGAAGTACACGTAAGCGTCTTCTTTCTTTCGTAACGTACCTTTCACACTTCGGGAAGAACGTTACGAAAGAAAGAAGACACGTGGTACTTTCACGTATTAGAATTTTGTAATATACGAATCTGAAATCGTTTGTTCTGCGTAATTATTTCACTGTGGGGTCGAAAATGCTTTCCTGACGCGGTAGATGGCGTTGCGCGAAAGTTCCGAGCGTTCTTGCCGGGAATCGTCATCTCGTACAAAAACGCAGAGTTAGCCGAAATGCATTTGGTGTACGGGCCTGCAAATTGTAGTGGGCCAGCCGCACTGCGCTTGTACGAGGACCAATATCCGATGAGGCGTATTTCCAGCCATAATTTTTTGCAAGCCTGCACCAGAGGTTAGCTGTTTCGTGTACATCACCGCTTCAGGACGCTTCATTTCCGACCCTGCATTGCTATATGATTCCGAGTCGTCGGGATGCACCCTACCCCTCTTAGAAGTTCTGAAACGTTTAACTGAGACACCCTGTATATATATATGTATATATATGTATATATATATATATACATATACATGGGTCCTTATTTGGGACTGGAGAAAACAACCGATACATGCGGAAACGATAGATCGAGAATCCACTGTATTTTTTTTATTCAATAGTTAACTTTCGATCAAATCGCGGTAAGTGACGATTCCATAGATTTACTTAACTAATCTTTTTTCTTTATCACCTTTTTATACAGAGTAGCATGACTTACAACCAGGTGCAAGCATCTGGGTATTCTTCTCTTTCATCTACAGTTAAAATATGAATTTGAATTGTTTAAAGTCTTAGACAGAAATAATGTACTTTTTATGATGGGATCAAGCGGTATGGACAGGATTGGAGTCACTCGAGAATATGGCGCAACAAGTTTCGGTGGTGGACCCTCCGAACAACAAGGAAGCCACCCTCCCGGACCTGATGGATAGAACCGGGTAAAACATCGTGCAGGAAAACAGACAGCAGATATTCGGGCCTCCTCCCGACTGGAACGGGCGCCCCGCCCAAGGGCAGCGAAGTGTTCGTGGGCAAAATTCTTCCCGACCTGTACGAAGACGAGTTGGTGCCCGTCTTCGAAAAGATCGGGCGCATCTACGAAATCCGTCTGATGATGGACTTCAGCGGGAGTAACAGAGGATACGGATTCGTCAGGTACACCGGGCCGGCCGAGGCCAATAAAGCCGTCAGGGAAATGGACAATTTCGAAATTCGCAAAGGTTGCTTCATCGGGGTGGGCAAGTCGGTAGACAACTGCCGACTGTTCGTGGGCAGAATCCTCGAAAACAAGACCGAGGAGGTCCTGACGGAGATGAGGAAGGAGACCGAGGGGGTCGACGTCATCCTGTACAGCAGCGCAACTGACAAGTCTAAGAACCGCGGATTCGTCTTCGTGGAGTACGAGAACTATCGAGCCACCGCCATAGCCAGGAAGCTCATCCACCGCAAGATTCGGTTATGGGGCCACGATATCGTCGTAAATTGGGCCGAGCCCGAGGTGGACGAGGAAACCGTGTTCAAAGTTACTGTTTTATTTGTAAGAAACTTGATGCTCTCTTCAACCGAAGATAAAATTATAGAGATGTATTCTCCTGTTCCTTAAATTCCTTAAAAGTTGAAAAAGTTGGGGCGGGTTGCTTTTGTACATTATAACAACAGGGAAAATGCTGAAAAAGCATTGGATTCACTTAAAGATTATATTCTTCATGGTTCAGCAATACTTCTATTGCTGAACCATGGATGTCGGTTCTTTAAAAATTGAGGTATGGAATTTTGTGAAAGCAGGACCCCGCTTTCACAAAATGGCGATGCATTGCTTAGAGTAAGAAAAATTTTGATACTTTGGATTATGTAAGCGTTCGATTGGTCAACATCCAAGGAAATAATTTGTTTTTTATATAGAGGGCAAGTGTCTTGGCTTGCATTAAATTATAAATAATTTTTTCAATATTCTGAGGTATGGAATTCCATACCTGCAAAAATGTGAGCAGTCTTCCATACCTTCCATTATGGAAACGACACTCCTGAATAGAAGTAACCTGGGCAAAACCAGTTGCTAGGTCTACCAAACAAGGAAGTCTACCTACTTCCGAAGCAACTGTTAACAGTTATGGCCCATATGTATATAGCCAAGTTTTGATCCATATAATTATGGAGCCAGTATGGTTTATCCACCACTCCTCCTCCTCTTTAGCATGGAATTCCACAATCAAGAACTGCTAAGGGAAATGAATTGGGCACATATCTCGAAGAAGCAAAGCAAATGGGCGCTTCTGCGCCCATTTGCTTTGCTTTGCGTTCTAGTACAATTAGGTATATAGTTAGAAGGTTATTTATGTTTTTGATGTTAAATCACATCAGTTAGAAAAAGACATGCACTATTATCAGTTATGTTTAGAAGCTATTCTTCAAAAGTTTCCTGAAGAAAAAGTATTTTGTTTAGTACATAAAATGGATTTAGTTCAAGATCAAAGAAAATTGAATCTGATACTGAAAGTACAGTTAATATTCGTCGGGTGATTCAGTTATCGAGTTAATTGTCAGAGTTTGTGACAGATTACTAATAATAATCAAACTCCAGTGAAGAAAATTACTTTCAAAAGTTCTAAAAGTATGTTCGACAGTATAAAACCTAATACAACGAAAATGCCAAATAATTATGATGATGAACAAGTTTTAACACAACTGTTATTTAGGAACGTTGGATATTATAAGAATTTGACGAGAAGTTTAGTAAGGAGCAAATATTCAAGCAATCCTCGTGTTGGAGTTTGTATATATTGCAGTTTCTTGAATTTTCTAAAATGGAATGGCAAATTGGAAAAACCAAGGTATTTTTAAGTTATGTTCATGAAAGAAAGTTGGAAAATCAAAGAATAATACTTATTCGTGCTATCCCTATAATTATTCAAAAAACTTGGAGGGGATTTTTATGTAAAAGAAGCAAGATTATTAAAAGTTGTACGTTTTACCGCAGTAATCTGTTTCCATCTTAGATAAATTACTGTGAAAAAATGGCAGAAAACAACACTAGATAACAAATAAAAACTTTCTTTTTCCATGTATATAATACAAAAATCGGGCGACATGCGAGCGGAGCGCTACTACCGGCAAAAAGTGCCGTTTTACCCATTTTAGTTAGGCGAGCAGAGGTGGAGTGATCATATGATTATCTAGAGGTTTCAAGGTCGCATGTCACGTGATAAAACACATTTACCCTTCGTCATGTTTATGATCTAGCTTCCGCTTGCATAACTTCATGTGATTTGTTATTTGAAAAGGTTGGCAACGTTTTCTTTTTAAACAAACTTAATAGAACTACAATATTTTTAGATCAAGGGCAAAGTTAAGAAAGATGCTTTTCTGGCTGGCTATTCTTTCAGTCTGACAGGACGAAATGCTGTTTTATACGAAGAAAAAGTTTCATTACGTCAAGGTGTCGATCCATACGAAGCCACCACCACGCTGTAGATCAAGAGTTATGACCTAAAGTAGAATTTTACATCATAAACTATTTGGTTTTGACGACAAATTACTACACTCACAAATGAAAGCTTACAGATATTTAGAGGCCCATAAGTATCTTACAAGTGGCTGGATTTCTCCCGATTACGTGCTCTTTTATAACGCTCCCGATAAGCAGTTGGGTTGTGGCTACTCTCATATCCCATGTATAGTGTTGGCACCCAGTCTGGTGATGACTCATCATACAATGAGGAAGGTTTTCCTTTGGGGTAAAAAAATTGGTTTTGACAACAAATTACTACACTCTTTCACAAATGAAAGCTTACAAATCTTTAAAGGCCCATAACTATCTTACAAGTGGCTGGATTTCTTCTGATTACATGCTCTTTCATAATGCTCCTGATATGCAGTTGGGTTGTGGCTACTCTCATAACTACTTTGGCACCCAGTCTGATAATGGCTTATCATACAATGAGGAAGGTTTNTCAAGAACTTGAAGAGTACATTTAATGATTATTTATTACTAATGTAAAAAGTAGCATCTTAAAGAAATGCTAATGTTGCTCACCAAAATAGCCTAACTTAGCTATTTATAAGTGATCAATGGAAATTTTTGGTTTATATCTTTAAAAAAACACACACTTTTATTTATGTAAATTAGACAATGGAAGGTCAATTGATTCAAAATGCATTTCTAATTCTTCATCTAATGAGCGATTATTTTTACTTAACAATTTAATATTCTCTACTGTGTATTTATTAGAACACGATCATAATCTATTCAAACTCAAATCTGCAGTCGTTACAATTATTTTATTTTGTAGGTATTAACAATATTAAATTAACAAACGGACTTATGCAACCGGCTCGTACACACTTTACGATACTTATGCAAAAAGTTTATCTAACCATTTATTGATAACTAGAAATCTGATTTATCGCTTACCTGAAATGAAATGTTTCTGACAAACTCGTGTATTTACATTTACTTTATCCGTATTGAAATTTTTCCGGTTAATTCTCGAGAGCCATGCAGATTGCCTTCGCCGTGAAAGCTCCTCGGTTTGAGATCCTTGATGACAAATAATGCCGGGAATTTTAAAAAATGATGTTCCTTTGTTCTTGAGTGAACTAGCATTACACCCAATTACACAACAATTCACCATAGTGATATTAAAGACGAATAAACAACACGAACGCCAGCTAAACCGCGCATAAACACATTTTAAACGTAAACAAACCACAAAGATGGCGCCGGATAATTGTTCATGCTCGTGACGTCACTCGGGATGTCTACTAGAAATCTCTCTCCCGAACCATGTTCTCTAATAACCATGGTTCTGAACACGTGTGAAATTGATTAAATGTTTTCGACCAATCGGAGAACGACGGGAACAAAACGTATGACGTCTGACTCATAACGTCATAATAAGTAAGAGAGAAAGGGGGCAGCAGGCGTAGGTTAAATATCTGCTTTCGAGCTCTCACTAGAGTCAAATTAAATTGTGAAAATGACTTTAAAATTACATTATATTGCAAAATATCAAATTATTTTATAGTATAATCGAATAATCATTTAAATTAAATAGATAATAAATATTTAAATTATTCAGATTTCTTATTTAGGCCATCAGAGGTCCGATTTTCAAGATGGCGTCGTCCACAGTGGGTTTTATTTACATGCTGTAATTAACATAAATTGATTATTTTTTGATTTTATAAGTCATTTGGTAAGATATTGCTGCCGCAAAATGAAAGATTCGACTATACGTTAATACCATAATATTAATTATTTTGGTCTAAAGAACTTGTAATTATTTAATATCATGCAATACACAATTTATACATAAATATTTAAAGTTTTTGTAGACATCTTCCGTGGAATTTATAAATTTATTACGAACTTCAGAACTTCAGTGATGCATTTAATAATAAAAGTAGATTTATTTCAAATTTTATCGTAATCTGAGTCAATACTTAGCCTAAGTGTTGTATTATTGAAGCGCCTCAAATGGATAAGAAAGACGAATTAAAATTATTTGATTTGGATCGTTCGTTGGAAGATGATGAGATACTGACAGCCGTTAAACAGTTGAAAGTAGACGATGAAAAGCCAGAAAATAAGGTATGAAACAAATGCATGCTATCATATTTAAACGATGTTCGTAGTTTTATTTGACATGTATTCATTCATTTTAGGAAATTTCCTTAACGGATTCGTCGGAAAGATCGGCAATGTCGGAAGAAATTCAAAATTTTATAAAAGAAGTGATGAAGGTATATTCTTATTTTGAATTATTTTTACTTTGGCTGGAATGCATTTATGATTCTAAAATATGTAGCCAGTAAGATGTATACAGGGTCTGGTAAGATTCAAGCTCTGAATGAAGGGTTTTGCATCTCAAGAATTGTAGACTCCCTATATGAGCAAAAAAGTCAAAGGAACCATACCTGTATATGCAGTCTGTGTACGTGTGACCCTTTCTGAGATATTTGCCAACAAAAATCAGTTTTTAACATGTATCAGCAGACTGCCTTATTCTCCATGCTCCAATTGTCAAGGCTTGCTATTGCTTGCCTTGACCAACACTCCACATGTAGTCTTGCGCTTTGGTGCTCACTGTCACCCAGGTGGGGTGAGCCCCACATCCCCCTAAAACTATATAACATCAAGTACTCCACGAACAGTCGAGTGGGCTACTCAAAGCCAGCATAGTTGCTTGGGCTAAATCGGGTCGCCAAAGTGGTTGATATCAACCCCTGGGGGTTGATATCGACCACTATAACTCAATAACGTTATATCAACCCCTGGGGGTTGATATAACGTTATTGGGGGTCGATTATCAAGCTTAAGCTAAGAATAAGGGGGAGCTAAGGATCAAGCTTATCTGTCTCACTGATTGTCAGTTACAAAAATTATTACTAACAAATATACAATAAATAAAAAAAAAGCAAAATTAAAAGAAATGTATTAAAATAGTAAGTACTTTGTTTTGCTTGTAACACAAAGTTTTTAGTGGGAGTCGATGTGAGGTTTCGAAAACTTGTAGGGGGTTGATGATCAAAAAAGTTTGGTGACCCTTGGGCTAAACAGTTTAACGCAGTAGTCTTAGTGGAGCAACATGACTTGTGATCTCGTGCAACCTGATTTCAGGGGCTGATCTCACAAAGGGTTGCTTGTAGAGGTATGGTTTCTTTGACTTTTTTGCTCCTTTGGGTATTCTCTATAGCTCTATTAAGGTCCCAATTTTGTCATTTGGAGCTTGAATTGAGCCCAGGGGTCTTCCAAAAAGAATGCTATAATTTTAAATTATTTTAATTACATACAAGAATGTACATATGTTAAAACATTGTAAAACTGTCCAAGTTTCACATTCACCTGTTGTAGTTTCTCAATGCATGCACTTCATATTGGGTAGCATGCAGGGGCGCCGCTAGCTGTTTGAACACCCGTGTGCAATACCTATTATGCAGCCCCCTGTTTAACTATGACTACTTACGCTGAGCTTGCCAGAAAGATTCTTTAGTGTTGTCTCATAAGGGTGTGAAAAAAAAGAAATACTTTACAAAGAAAAACTATTTATTATTACTAAATTATTTTTGTTTATTTAAGTGTAAAACCATATAAATATTTATCTACAAAAATTGAACTCTTTTTGCCTTTATGTTTGCGAAATCTGCTAACAATTTTCTTGTATCCAAGCTGTCTAAGATTACATATTCAATTGAAACTACAGCTAAATTACTTAGTCTTTGCTGGTGCATTGTTGATCTTAAATAGTTTTTCTATAATTTTTAACTTTGAAAAGGACCTTTCACCAAATGCAACTGAAACCGGCAATGTAAGTAATATTCATAGTGCTATTGCTGTGTTCGAAAATGTTGAAATTAAATAGTAAAAAGATATTCTAATAGGGTTTGTGGATCATTAGACTGGTTTTCTGGAAAATGCAACTTTAAAGTATTGATTTCATTAAACAAATCAATACCGTCAATGTCTGCTTTACTACTCGAATCGTCTTTAAACTTCAGATTTAAATTCTAACCAAGTTAAAATATCATTAATTATACTTACAATGTTAGACCCATGTCAGAAGAATTATTATAGAGGTTACGGCCAACATTTTGAACGTGAAAATGTGTACGTCGGACGTTCAGCGCTGTTTTCCTATAAGCCTAGATGTTTGGCAATGATGATTGGGACGTCGAGCATGATTCCACTGACTATCCAAACACCATTGTCAAACTTCTAGGCTTATAGAAAAGCGGCGCTGAACGTCCGACGTACACGTTTTCGCGTTGAAAACGTCGGCCGCAACCTCTCTATTAACAAAATAATTGCGATTTGATATGCGATAGAACTGTTCGAATGCGTACAAGTACAAACTGAGAAGGAAGCTCTGTGTGGATTCCCTATTTTCGCTAGTCCTGTCAACTTCTGTCATAGAGCACGACTATGGGTACTACTTGGCTTTCGGGTGCCGCCGGATGATTCAACCTGCCGACAGACGTTTCGCATTGCATCTTAATTCTGATAAATGCGAATAGAGGAGCTGTTAATGCTATAATATAAATAAGAATACTGTATAGTAATTGCGCGCCAGTCGGAGTTTTTTCTCCATGTGAAGACATTTCTTATGCTATAACTAGAGTGGATATTATGACAATGACTTTCAATATTACGTGACCGATCGCTCGATTTGCCGCCCCCTGGACGTGCCGCCCGCGTGCGGTGCACGCCTTGCACGCCTGCTTACGGCGGGCCTGTCCTGGTAGCATGCATCCAACAGATACTCAAGCTCACTATGGCATTTTCATTCCTCCTACGGATTGTATTGCTCCAGCAGATTAATCATTTTGCACAATGATGAGTGATTCCAACTTTCTAAGATTCAATTTTGCCTTCACAAAACAGAACTCTATCTGTTGCAGAGTCTCCATTTTCATTTACAATGCTTTCTAGATGTAATAGATAACAAGACATTTGAATGCAGACTAGAGATGAAACTCAGACAGTTACTCTATCAAGGTGTACATTGCATATTTCTTGGATAATAATTAACATAATTACGGTATTAAAATTAAAGACAATGTCTGCCCAAAAGGAACCACCATTTATTTCTTGTGTTCCAGACTACACATTCATGGCGACAGACCTTCCTTTATAGGCTACACATCAGGGGGAAGTTTCCAAAATCTGCATTTTCCAGCACTTGTTTCAGTAGATAAAAGCAGAAACACCCCATAGGATGGATGGAAAGTAAGACATCTGTATATCACTAGTTCCTTTTTAAAAATTTTTTATAATTTTAATTGGATATATTTGTGTTTTTTAAAGGACTTTTTTTAAATTCTGGTGGCATGTAGCCTATAAAGGAATGTCTGTTGCCGTGAATGTGTAGTCTGGAACACAAGAAATAAATGGTGGTCCCTTTTGGGCAGACTTTGTCTTTAATTTTAATAATAATAATCTCCATTGGACAAAAAAATTTACATAATTATGGTACTTTAAAATAATAGCATTTATTTTGGAAGATCCCATATTTCAACTATGATTATATTTTGTTAGAGTAAGATAATTCATTAGAATTCTCAAAATTTCTATGAAATTTAAATGTGATTTGATTGTTCTATAGTTAATAATTGACTTAATGGATTCAAATAACAGCACTAATGGATTTATTTTTCCTTTTGTTTCAAATGAGGATTTTTTTTTTAAAATTACTTGAATTAAATGCTAATCCATTGTAATTAAACTGAAAAAATACTTGAATAATATTAAATAATTATTGGGCATGTATTTTTTTTAAATTCATCTGGAAACTAGCTTACACTCACATCAACTATTTTATAAGAATTTGTCCTAATTTAATTGTAAAAAAAGAAAAAAATTAATAAGCTAATATAGCACTCTTCTATTTTGTCATCTATAAGTAACTTGATGTTGATCATGTGCAATCATACAGTTTGATGCAAAGCGTTTGATTTTCTCCTGGTATAATTTGCCTTATGGCTAATAAGCTGCTCAATTAACTTTTAATTTTGACTTTTTATTATTTTAAAAATTGATGTTCTTTCATTACATTATCATCATGGAGGAAATGTCTTTGTTTATAAACTTGTTTCGTACTTCTTTCTTAATTTCATATAACTGTAATATTGTAAATAATTTATTTTACTTTTGTTTTTTTTTCTTTCAGCTTTCATTTGACATTTTAGTACTTTTTCTGCAATTTCCCCAATTTTTTTTTTCTAATGTTTGAGGGCTTTCAAAAGCACAAGTATTTTGGCTAATAAATGCCATGTTATGTTAATTTGTAGTATTATGCAAATTATTTTTTCCCTTTGATGACGAGTGCAATGAGATAGAAAGGAGTTAACCAAAATGATGAAGATGAAAGATTTCTAACAGTAAGTACATTTTTTTTCCCAAAATTACAAGTTTCCTTTTTTTTAGTTAAATTCCCAAATGAAAGCTTTACGGTACAGGAACAGTACCTTTGCTCGTATAACTATTGAAAATGATATTGCATGCAGGCCATTTGTCCTCATATGTTTCGCACACACAACAGTTGCAACTTTCTTATATCACTTGCAGATAACTAAACAGAAGAGTGCCATTGATATAGTAGATTTAAATTAAGGTAGATTAAGTGCACCATTTTGAGATGTACAAAAATACTTGCTGTATAATTATCAGTTATTTAATAATAATTATTGTGATGATGGTAAGCCTTGTTACAGAGGGAGAGACGTATGGTTTATATAATATTTTTGTCAATGCTGATTTATGCACAGACAAAAATACAAACTTTATAACAAAACAATTTTTGATTTTATATATACTTAGAATTGAGTTGCTAATTTTCCTGGGACTCACCAGTGGCCAAGCTGTTCTATTCCCTGAATGCTGGTAGTTTGGTTGTGGGTTCGCTCCTTGTTAGGATGGGCTGGCCACGTGGAATTTTCTGGGTTTTCTCCACATCTTCAATACCTAAATAGGGGCCAGTTACTCTTAAAAAGACTTTCTGGAAGGCATCCCCTAGGCAGATTGTCCAAGTGTTGCTTTACCATAACTAACAGAACAAACAGCCAACATTTTTGAACTTGCCAGGAGACTCCCAAAATTTGGGAATCTCCTGGCAAATTTAAATTATATGATTTTTTTATAATGTATAAATAATTTTGATGTTATCACTGGTTGCAATAAATACCAGTAATTAGTCCATGTGAGAATTCGAGAGTAGAGAACAATTTTATTTAATCAGTTAAAAATTTATCAATTAATCAACAATTTAAAGTAACATTTTTTGTCAAAAATGGTACATTTTGTCACTTTTTCTAGGAAAAGGAAATAAAACTTCCCTTGGAAAAGATGTTATGACACAGCTCTGACAAACATTTGGCTGTTTGACTCCCCATATGTCTTGTCAGATGATTTGAACTCTGACTCCTGATTGGAGGAAAGTTGGAATAAAAGGGGAAAAAAACCACGAATTCGAGGCAGTCGACGACAACAAGAAACAGCCATAATAGTGGCAGATGACAATAATAAGAAACTGCCATAGAGGAAGGTAGTCAACGATAATAAGAAACTGCCATAATAACAGGCAGCTGATGACAATCCAGGTCTGTCATAGAGACGGTCATAGACAGAAGCAGACAGTCATAGCTCCAACATAATCCAGCTCTGACCTCTCCTCTTACAGGCCATCTGCATCTCCATATCCGAAAGACCTCCATCAGCTGGATCGAATCAACCAGATCAGATATATAACTAGAACCTTTTGTAAACTCTCTCTCTGTCTCTGTGTTTAGAGGTATATGTAGTTAGGCATCGATATAACAATAGATTATTCCGTTATGTATTTTTTTATTATATCCATTAAACTCTTGTTTGTTATTTGTTAACCTGTCTGTTCACTTGGTTGAATACAGACATCTGGACCCACAGCAATTGGAACTTACCCGTGACTCTCCCCTCTTGCATTTAAGACCCTCCTATATTTTAAAGCCATCCAGTGACATCGTGAGCTGGTCCTATCAACTCAATGAATCAACAACTTGAGTAACACTCTCGTACCCTTGTATTCTCACATTAGTTTTGTAAAATGTTTCTTTCTAATCTTAATAGCACAAGGATCATGGCAGTCAGTTAACAGATGAAACAAAGAAATTCTTTCTTTGTTACAGAAATCACATTTAAGCATCATATTTAAAAGTTTAGCTCCAAAAGAATTTGAGTTAGTGAAAATTATATTACAGCTAGAAACTTTTTTAAAGCTTGGTTTAACATTTATGTGCGATGAATGAGGATAAGTTAGGTTATACCTCATGTAAATATAACTCCATGTCAATATTTTAGGGATGGATTTTAGAGAAAAAAATAAGTTTAAAATCTTGTATAAATCTTCCTCTATACATGTTTTTCAAGATCTGATCTGCCAAAAAAGACATTTTTCAAATTCCATCAAAATACAGTAAATATTGCCTAAGCTGGCCCTACCGTAATAAATGTAAACAAAGCCTTATCCAATTTAAGAATTTGTAGTATATCAACTAATTTAACATAAAGCTCCATTACTTCAGTATTGTTGTAGATTATACAGGAATGTTGTAAAGTCTGGAAACTGCTTTGGAAATTTTGGGAAATAGGATAGTTCAGCAAGCCTCGAAGTGAGTGGCCATCCACCAGCAAAGGGAGGAGAACAGACCTTCTCACAAAATTTTGTGCAAGCCCTAAGAAATCTCCGAGATGCATCGGCATGGAAATCAAAGTGTGGTATGGTACAGTAAGGAATATTTTGAAACAAGGAAAGTTCTATGATTGAACATCTCTGGCAATGTATAGATAATGATGGTGGATGTGTCAAATACATTTCATAGAGGTATAGTTCATTAATACTGAAATAGTGTTAGTAGTTTCCCATTGGTTTGACTTTAAGCATACCCTGTATAATTATTTCTAATTTTTACCTGTTTTCTTCATCTTTTCAATTTTTGAAATATATTCAAAAGATAAAAGCAAAACTTTATGAACATATAGAGAAATTTTCAATGTTTTATCTTACTTTGCCCAAATTTATGATTTGACACTATCATTTTTGGGTTTTGATGATTGTTTTCCTTGAAAGAAAGCCAAAAGTAAGAGGGTTTGTCAATTCCCACCAGCATTAAACAAGAAAATTTTGAGATTTTGTTAATCATGACAGAATATTTTGCACAAACAAAAATATCTTTCATGCCAACACCTTCCTGCTTCACAGCACCCCGTTATTCAATAAGCAAATTTATTTATAATGTTTTTATTAATACTGTTTCACAAATATTGAAATGCATTTAAAGTAACATTGTCCTAAATATTTTTCATATTATTCTTTTATAGATATGTAGAGGAATCCATTATCAGGTCATATTGATATTATGTATCTTATGATCCAGCACCACTTTCAGTGTGGACAGAATTACAAGAATGCACTTAAATTTTCACAACCACCACAGATTGTATTATGTGTAGTTGATGTTCATTTAGAGGGATTTCTAAGTGCACAAAATAGCTAAAAATTATTGAAATGTAGACAATTTCAGTTTACTTACATTTAATCTTAGATGTGGTATCAAGTGTCAACCCCAGTCAGTATCAATATAAGTTTGAACTGTTGCATAAACTAGATCCTGATGTTTCTATATGAAAGCAAAGGCTACATTCAGTAGGCTCAACAGTTCTAATTGAGTAGTAGTATGTAATAATGAATTATGAGTTGATGTGAATGGCACTACAGAAGCTTCTGCTCATCTCCACAAACTTAAAAAATTCAAAATAAGTTAAATTCACCCTTAAATTTATTTTCTGTATATATTATTAGTTGATGTGAATGGGACATTAATTAATACTATAGTTGCAGCAATCTTTGACCAGTTCTAGCTATCCAACATGTTTTTGTCAATATATTTTGGCAAATTTAAAATTTTCAATAAGAAAACTTTTTAAAGAACTAACTTGTTAACCTACTGACCACTCAGTAGATCAGTCAGTTGTTCTCTTAATTTTTTTCTTTTGTTAAAGTCATCTATATTCTATGCTTAACAATTGGAGGCTGTTGTATTGTTTATACTCAATTTCGACTTAATTAATGAATTATTGTAAATTTTTAGTTAATGGTAATATGGAAATAACATAATAAATATTTCAGTTTCAGTATTTTGAGTTTGAGTTGATTAAATATTTAATTTTTTTCCTAAAATGATAGCCCAAATTGAAAAGCAAGATCGTATCTACCGATTAATTGATATAGTAATTTGCGTCATTAACTAATATGCACGTGTTTTTAAAATAGAATTTTGGGGACGCTCCGGCTCTTCCCGAATGTTTGAAGTTCTGTTCGCGACGTGCCTGTCGATTCGAAGTTCCCGCAGATCTTAGAAAATTGCAAAGTAAGTACGAAATTTTTAAAATAATAAAATTGGATAAAATAACTGCCGAGGCTAAATGACATTAAAATAATTAGTACAATTTATCCATTTTCTGATAATAAATATCTTTTTAATATAAAAAATTTCTCATTTAATTAATGACAACAAGCTCAATTATAACAGCACATTTTTTGGATGTAGACATTATATAATATATAATCAGTGGTTCCCAGGCTTTTCCCACAACCCCAGCATTGAATCAAATACTATATCCACACACAAAATTTTGATAAAATTTATATTTTTTGAAAGAAAAGCGTCAAAGAACATTAAATTTAAATAATCTTTTCAATGGTCTTGCATTTTATCGCAAAGATCCCTAAATCGAGGTTCAGTTTTTGAGATATTTGACAGAGTTTCTTTTTAAAAACTCGATAGGGTTTTGACAATTTGCCTCGAGTTCTAATTTTATATAATTTGTAACAAAACTTTAGCAATGACAAGCATTCACCATTATGTATAAATTCATCAGCATACTTTCTTTTTATCACAATTGTGTTTTCTGTTAATGTTAAAAATACTTTTCAAAAAATAACTAAACTCTCCAATGTTTTCGTCTGTATTATTTTAGTTTTATTGTTTTTGTGATTGGTATAAGTTTATTAAGAAAAACTGCTGTATTAGAGTCTATCGGTCTGTATTTCTGGATAAAACAACGACACAAATATATTTTTTGTCACAAAAACTAATTAGCATACAGCCACTCCTCATTACAAGTTTTCCAGTGCAGGGAATATTCTATCTTAATCTTAGTTTAGTTCCTGTAGTTGGGTCAGTATTCGCTTCACGAAGCCTTCTCAATCTCCAAGACTACATATTTCATTCATAAACTTTTACTTTTTACTTTATTGTGCATCTCATTTGAACAATTTGACAACTAAAATATTAATCCGAATGAACTTTGTACCAAAAAATTAATGTTTTAATAATTTTTGCTGATTGCATTTGTGTGATTCCCATAATTTGTAAGGGATGCAAATTAAAAAACAAAACTCCAACTTGATAATTTTGTATCTAGAATAAATAAATATTAAAATAGCCTAGTTGTAGTAATGGAACTTGGTTGTTTAGGGCGGTGTGCCTGTATTTACTTTTCTTATCTGAATTTGTTTAATCTTCATTATTATGTATGTAAATATATAGAGTTGCAATAGACTACATTGAATTTGCACCAATTTTTTTAAATGAATTTTTGTTAAAGATGTCATATTTTTGAAATATTCTAAAGATCGAATGCCAGCAGAACTGGATAAACAGAATACTTTGTAAAATCAGTTATTTTATAGAAAAGTTATATTTGAAAACAAAGAATTGCACATTGCAATGCATATGTGACTTAGGTGGGAAACTATCCACTGTTTCAACATGATGATTATTTTTTCTTCTGTTTTTAGAATTATTGCAGAGATATTTGCATATATTGCCAAAGTGATCAGTCTCTGGACATGCATCACATGATAGCTAAGTGTATTAATTTTTCAAAACTACGTGATAGTATTTTTGGTGTTTCTACTATTTCTTTTGAAAAAGTTTTGGACCTTATTGTTGTCATTTGAGTAGATTGGCACATATTTTGATTTGTTTTGTGTTTCGGATCAGTTGTGCAGAGGCGGCATTATTTGTTTTCTTTAAACGTGTGTTCGAGCCTAAGAAATTTGGGAGACTATCTGCCGTTTTGAATTGATAATTAATTTTTCTTCTGTTTTTAGGTAAGATCTTCAGGTTATTATGTCTCGGAGTAAAGAGGACTGCCGACTGTTCCGGAGAGAACAATAAGTAGGCCAAGAGTGGGTAGTCCTGGCCAAGATGAGGAAGACGGGGAATTATTACAAGATCAAAATTTTGATGTAAAAGAGGGATTTCGATTATTATTGCACATGCATGTTGCTCTTAATAGTAAAGTTGAAGAGTTTATAAGTCGATTAGAACATCTCACAGAATGGATTAAGAATGTGGATGAAGCACTCGTTGATTTTGAGGCAAGATTAGTTGATATCGAGTCAAGGGTAGGTTCAATTGGGTCAGAGAAGGGAAGTTCCTTCACTGTTGATAATATCTGTAAGAAATTGTTGAATTTGGAACAGGAATTCGAATTTGGACAATATCGATAATCAATGAAGAATTAATAATGTAGTTAGTTATACACGGATTAGAGGAAGGAATTGGTGAATCAGCGATAAACTTTGGAGGTAGCAAATAAGCCATCGTTGCAATATGCAAACACTAGAGTGGAAAAAATTTGGAGACCTTTTTGTTAATCTTGTATCCAAGTGATTCACTTCCGATCCGTATCTCAATCCTTCTCCATCCTGAATCCGATTGTCCACGCACGTGACCGCTCACGCAAATTCAGAAGTTGCAGTTTCTGTGTCTATCCTGAAGACAGTGGTGTCGGTCCTGATGAGGCAGCAAAGAGGTGCAGACCCTCTGGTCACATAAGCCTAGAATAGTGATTTGTCAATTTGGTTCCCTTAATGATAAAACGACAGCTTTTGAGAATCATAATTTGAATGTATTTGTAAATGATGATTTTTCACAATGAGTAAGGGACATTAGGTATAAGTTAAGAATGTTTGGAAGACAGAAGAAATATGAAGGTGCAGGTAATATTTATTTGACTTATGATAAAGTAATCATTGATAGATTGAAACATGGATTTGATAAGGAATCAGGTAAAATTATCCCCATTTCTACATAGCAATCATTAGTTTGGTTTACCTCTGTTATGGCTTATAATTGTATAGGTATCAAAAATAAACCAAATTCTTTTTGGAAATATTTATCAAAATTTGATGTAATTTTTTTGTCTGAAACCTGGTATTTTTCTAACAGTAACGAAAGTAATTTGAAGGTATTAACGGATTACAATTGTATTATTGGCGATGCATTTAGGGATTTTAATAGGGGTAGATTTAAGGCTGGATGGTTGTTATTTATTAGAGTATGTTTGACATTTAATGTAATTTATAGAGATAGATTTTTAGTTTTGATTTAACATTACACTTCATGTGGGTGACTTTTTGGTGTTTTGATTATATGCAAGAACAAAGTTTGTGGGAAATTTTTGAGATTTTAATTAATTTTACTTTAATGAAGATTCTAATTTGATTATTTTGGGTGATTTTAATGCTTGTGTGGGTGAAGGAAATGTTATTTACTGATGGTATCTATGATGCCTTTCATATTAATGTTGATAAGAGGTAGGGTATCCAAGGATGTTATCATGAATAGTAGAGGTCAGAAGATGCTTCAGTATTGCCTTGATAAAAATTTAATAATCTTAAATGGAAGAATGTTAGATTTTGCCTGCTTCATCACCTATCTCTCTAAATTACATACATTTGTATCTAACTTGGAATGTTCAGTTATTGCTTTTGGTTTAATAACTCAATGTATTTGGTGTTCTGTCAGGTTTTTTTTTTTTTTTGATGATTGTTATTTCTCATACCATTGCCCTTTGGTATTGTGTTTGGACATTCCATTGTAACTTCAAGTTGGTATATTAGTATCTTTTACAAAAGAATCGTTAGGAATTGCAAGGTGATGAACAGTTTTGTGTGTGATCTTGAGAAACATTTGTCAGGGAGATTGCCTGTTTCTTTGTCATATGTAGATAAGCTAATTGTTATAAAATGAATTTTAAACCAAAAGATCACACCAGCATTAATAATTGGTTTTAGATTGTTGTCTAATGATTAGGAACCAGAAACAGAGCCTGGTGAGTTTTTAAAAAAAGTGGATCAGAATTACATCATAAAATATTTGTTTTATTTCTTAATTTAGTTAAGAAAATTTGTATAGCCAAGAAGAAAAGATTTTTGTATATGGTATGGAATTCTGGTATTTTCCACAAAAACAATATTGGTTTTGGAATCTATGTAAAATTCAAAATAATAGAAGAGTGAATATTTCTTTGTAAGTGTGGTTTACATATTTTTTTTCTATATATGGTTCTTTCCATCCTTATACTGTAAACTTAACAGTTTTTAATGAGTGTTTATCATGGTCGGATGAAATTTTGGATGCATATACAGTAGAACCTCGATTATCCGGACTAATTGGGGATGAAGTTAGTCCGGATAAGGAAAAATCCGGATAATCGAAACAGATACTTTGTCTTTTAATGATAATACAACACGTTTTCTTTTCGATGACATATCGGTAATATTAAAAGTAAATACTGTATTTAAATCGTGATCAAATTTTCAAGAAACAAACATTTGTATTGAATTTGTACTACTACTGACCAACTCTAACAGACTACCTAGTGTTTAAAAGGCCCTCTGGTGGCGCAAGAAGACGGATTTTATAAAATAAAAAGCAGTTGAAACAGCATTTTTATGAATAAAAATTTGACAAACTATTTATCGTTTTATGACGAGTAAAATTTTTTCGTCGCGTTCGCGGTTTTTAAGTAATGCATAAACCTTCGAGGCGCGAGGCCCTTCGGACCGCGAGGCATAGGCGGTGGCCCACGTCGTCCATGCCTTACGCCGCCCTTGGTCATAGAAATGATGTAATTTGAATATAAATTATTTATAAATACGTATGTCAAGTTATATTTTTATTACTACGTAAAATATATTTAAGAGTTTACGACCACTGTGCTGGGTGAGACGTTCTTGAAACAAAAAAAAGTTATGCATTCCATCACGTACATAAACAGTATCGTAATTCGCCAAGTGCAAATCAGCAAATTCGTAAAATTTTTGTTTATTTTGAACAATCCGGATAATGTAGGTTCTACTGTATTTTGAAATCTGAGCCGAGTCGTGTGTTAAGTAAAGTAAAAGTTGGTTCTTTGCCCGGTGCTAATGGTATTCCCTCGGAATTTTGGAAGATGGATTCCGTTTTCCATTATTATTTGTTTTAATAGGATTTTGAGGATTGGGAAGTGCCCTTTTGTGTCCAGTATATAAAAGTGGTTCTAAATTGACTCCTAGTAATTATTGGGGAATTTCCTTACTAATTTGTGTTTCAAAGATTTTTTGTAGAATACTGTATTTTTATTAACTTTGTTAAATTTACATGATATTTTATCAGACTAGCTTTTGCAAAATCCAGTCTACTATAGATAATATTTTCATTTTACATACTCTCATCACTAAGACACTAATGAAAAAAGGGCAAAGTATATGCTTTCCTTGTCGATTTGTCTTTGGTTTTTGATACTGTAGATAGGAATCTAATGTGGAGAATACTGTGGTTTGAGTTTTAAATTTGTCTCCTTGCTGAATTATATAGAGAATCAAATGTTAAATTAAATGGGGTTGTTTTTGCTTTCAGTCTTATTTTACAGACACTGGGTGTCAGACAGGGTTGTGTTTTGAGTCCAATTTTGTTTAGTTTGTATTTAAACAACTTAATTGAATGTATAAATAATTCTGATTATGAAGGTATTGATGTGAATGGTACTAATGTTAAAATATTAGCATATGCAGATGATATAGTTTTGATTGCCAATTCCATTAAAGGTTTACAGGGATTTAACATTTTAGTTAAGTATTTATTAGAAAATAATATGAGATTGAATCTTTTAAATTCTAAAGTAGTCATCTTTCATAATGGAGGTAAATTTTCTAAATGATAAATGGTGGTTTAGAAATGAAATAATTCAAGTAGTTTCGCAGTACAAATATCTGGGTATGATATTTAAATGTAATGGAAAATATAACTCCCACATTCAGATCTCTAACAGGAATGCTTATATTAAAACTAATAGGGTTATTCAGATCTGCTATGTTATGTAATATGAATGATTGTCTGAGGATTTTTAATGCAGTTGTTACATGCTTCTGAGGCATAAGGTTATCAATCAAATGCTTTAGATTTTGTGTTGGCTATGTTTATTAAAAAGTTATTTGGCTTATCTTGGTGCACTCCAAAATATTTAATTTTTATGGAATGTTTGTCATTGCCTTTTTCTTTTGTAGTTTTAAATAAGTGTTTGAATTGGATTTTCAGAACAATGGAATTGGATGAAACTGATGGAGTAGAAGGTGTTTATGTTATATTCTAAATAAGAATGACTTTTTGTGGACCAAAAATTTTAGGAATAACTGTATTAATAATAGTATTAATTTTGATGAATTATTAAATAATTATAACTGTTGCTGTTTACTGAAATTATTTTGATATTTATATTTTGGATTTGAATTCTTAGAATAACTGGTATAAGGATTTAAATAAATCATTTTTTGATAGTTTTGTTTCTAATATTAGTTCTATGCTAATGCAAGTTAGATGTAATTCTCTTAATTTTTTGCAGAGATATTTGCATATATTGCCAAGGTGATCAGTCTCTGGATGCGTATCACGTGAAAGTCACAATTGCAACTTTCCTGCGTATCTACACTAGTTTCCCCGATACGAAACATGAGACGGCTTGCGCTAGCACGTCGATGTTAATGACTTTTGCTCTACTGTCCCAGCACTTGAACAGAGGTTCTATTAGGAAGGCTATTAGGAAGTTCAATAATTTTAATCATAGTGTAATGAAAAATTAAAGTAATAACAAAAACTTAAAAGGCATAATTCTGTTGAATTACAATATTTTTTTAAAATAGTGTAACATATAATTTTAATTTTCAGCTAGTGTCATGGAAATTAAGTTTAAAAAAATACTATCTGTTCTGAGATGTTATTTTTTGCATAACTTTTATATTATAAAAAGGCTTAATTTTGAGAGTAGAGACAAGTTTTTAAAAATATTGTAAATGCCTATAATGAGTAGAATTTTCCTTAAGTCTTAACACACCTCAATCTCCCACCCAAATTCAGTTCCTTTAAGTTCAAGTTATCATGCCAAATTTTGTTTAATATTTCAAGATGGGGAAGATGCCAATACACAAATGCCCTAAGAATTTTTTTCCATTTTTATACTTTTTTTTGGGTCCCAAAATGTCGATTTTCAAAAATCCAAGGGTCAATTTTCACACAATTATAATACTTTCCAGTTATGTTACAAAAGGCAAAAAAAGTAAAAATAAAAATCAAACACAATGAAAATCTTTTGAAATGTTTATGAAAAGAAGTTTGTACAATCCCATAAGAAGAATTTGCAACTCTGAGTTGTACCTCTATTTGGAAACTGCTGATAAATATAATGGCAATTTAAAAAATTTTTAAAAATATTTCTTTGCAAATGTACACTGAACAATATTTATCTTTTCCAGATTGTTCGCCTGTTGTTTATCTTCAGAATTACTGTATTGTGGAAAAGAATAAAGCATTAATTTATAAAAAATATTTTGAACTCTTTGAAAATGATGCTTATATTAAATCACATGTAAGTTTTGATTTTAATAAAATATTTTTTATATTTCTGTTTAAAAGTGACATGCAGTGGGAGGAAACAATAGAACATTGTTGGGGATTCATTCAAGAGTATATTATATCTACCTCATCTCCTATCCAGAATGAACAAATTCAAAAGCAATTGCATTTATGCTTGACAAAAAAACTTACTCACCCAGACAGAACTGTATGATTATGGTACACACACAATTTTTTTCAGTCTCTTAATTACCTGACATACCCCTGGATGTGATTGCATATGCACTTCTGTTTTCATGAAAATGTTAAACAATAAAATGTGACATAAGACGTGATTATTTGGTTTCTTTTCTGTGTACAGTATTGTGTGGCAGCATGCAATATTACTTGCCTGGCTCCAAAAAGCATTGTTACTGAACAAATCATTTGCTGCCTTTAGTCCTTATACTCTTGCTAATCTGGCACTTTTCTGTAAGGAATGGCTGGATTAGCAAGTCAATTGTACCAAAACTTATATACAGCTAGATCTTGGACAATATGTATACATTTCAATTGTAATCTAATTGGTGGCATTACCTAGAACGTAGTGTGCCTTAAAATAGCTACCCCAGTATTCTGTAAAAGACTCTCAGAAACTCGGTGTACTTTTTTATTGTTTGGGGTCTTTGAATGCTGTGTGTTTCAATCAAAGGCATTACGTGCAGCTGAGGGAAGCAGAATGACCATTTCACAAATTGTCTGCTATATGGGCCATTCTGGCTTGACTGTAAGCAAGCCAGATTGGCCCATATAGATACATGTGGCCGGGCTTTGGATGATCCAGACCACCAGAACAGATGATTGCCCAATTACGAGACAGTTTGTACTTGACCATTGGCAGACAACCACCAGAAACAAATTGTGGTATGGCAACCATTATGCATCCTGGCAAATGAAACTGACATTGCTGGCTTCCTTTGCAGAAATTTCTTAACAGAGAAGCAAGGACTACTATGGACAGGTAGTGTCTTATACTTTACTATTGAGCAGCACATTGCTCTGCAAAACTATCTTGTATGATAGTAGTAGTAGGGGTGGTGCAAAGGATATCAATGGCACAACACACATTAAAGAATCCCATGCTCTAATGCATTATTTTTTGTGGCAGAATCACAAACAGCCATTTTCTAGCAAGATAATTCTTAATTTTTGACCATATGCAGCTAAGATTCCCCAAGAATCTGTCACATTACTCACTATCTTAGCCTGTCTGGTTTCCAGATTTGTCAACCATTGAGCATTTATGGAACTAGGCAGAATACCGGCTACAAGTGTAAGGGATCTAGAATGGCAATCACAATATCTGCAAGAAAATTCACCACAGAATAGCATACGATGTCCACATTCAGGCAAGAGGACGTCCTAGGTGCTAAAAATTCTTTCACAGGGGGATGCTTATGTTGCTCGATACTTGGATACTCCTGTTTCTTTACATTATATCGTTACACAGTTATTAGGAAAGGAAGAATTTCCTGGTATGGGATTACAATATCATAGCATTGTTGCTATGTTCATACTACTAGTTTCATTCAATTCCCAACACTTCTCTTCCATGCATAATTCTTTTTATCAATAAGTGTAGGTATAAGAAATTGGCTGTTTATATAACATTCAATATATACATTACAAAATATCAAAAAAGAATTTATATTTTAAAAAATAATAGTAAATGGAGAAATAATATAAAACTCTGAAGAAAGGGTTAGTGTAAAATCTACAAGAAAGAATATTAATTTTTTAATAATCTATATTTAAAGTAATATATTATTAAAAAATGAGCAATTATTTATTATGACATTAAAACTTGCAACCTGGCATTGTGACAATCTTCTTCAAATTACCTGATTAAAACAGTACTTAAACTTAGTCTTGCAGGCTTTATCAAGATGTTTTGGAATTTAAAAACATTATTACAATGCAGTAAAATACTGTATTTGTTCATATTTTTGCAATAAATGAGAGTAGTTTTGAGTACAGGTAACCCTCGTATAACACAGGAGTTACGTTCCAAAAAATTGCCATGTTATGTGAATCTGTGTTGTACAAAACAAAGAACTAGTGCAAAAACATGCTGTTAAATTCTTATTTAAATCGGATTTATTATTCATTTTTTTCATAGGTAAAATACTTATTTATTATTTAAGTAAATATTTTACCAGAGGTTTATTCATCCTATATGATGATCTCAGCATGAGCATCATCAACTGGTAAGATTTTGGGTGCGGTCGTTAATAGTGGTCGCTCTGCAACGAGAGTGCGCTGCTATTTGTAGGCATTTAGGAACAACGGCGAAAGAAAGATGGTGGCGCCCGCACTATCAATAGTATCGTGATGGAGGAAGCTATAATTCTAAAATGAGCTTTTAGAGGCAAAGAAGGGTCACAATTGTAAAATATAACCATTAAATGGATTATTTGTTGAAAGAGCATTCAAAGTAGCCACAAAACAATTAGAATGCTCGCGTGGAGTTACAAAAGAACGTACCCTTTATTACATTTCATGTTGTACAAGGGTTTTACCCAATTCCCGAACCGTGTTACAGTGAACCCGTGCTATAAAAACCACCGTGCTATACGGGGGATGTTCCCAATTCTCGAACCTTGTTAGAGTGAATCCGTGCTATAGAAGTGCAGTGTTATATACGGGGGGGTTAGCTGTATTTCAAAAAAGTCTGTAGGTGGCCTTGACTTATTTTTTTAAAATTCAGCATCCATTGCTTAATAGAATGTGTATAAGTATAAAACATTTAAGTATTTCTTTTAGTCTCCAAAATCACTTAGTCAAGTTCAGAATGTAAGGAGTGAAAAAATAAAAAATATTCATATATTTTTAAACATTTTATAATAATAAGTAAATAATTTAAAATATATGCTCTCCACCTCAAATTAATAGTGTCTTACCCCTGTACACAATACTTTTCCTGTTAGCAATAGAGTCGTGCCAGTCATCTAACTCCTTTCAGGAGAAAAATTTTGAATTGAAATTATAACAACTTCTGATGCAAACCAGAAGTTACATTTAGTTAATCTGGGTCTCCTGCCCCCGAGCTTTCCATATATGATCTCAGCTTTCATCTATGTAACTCCATTCTTGAGATTAAAGACAGACAGACAGGCAACGACAGTGGGAATTTATAGGTCTACAATTTTTTTCAAATTACAACCAAATTATTTATTTAAAATAAAAATGGTTTGATACGTATTCTTAAAAACAAAGTTTTGACAATTGTTCATAGTAGGAAACACAATCGTCTGAATACCTTGGTTAATTTAGCAGACGTTTTTATGTCATACCCCATAGAAATATTGCCGAACTGTCTAACTTGTAAGGTAGAATTCCCAGCATGGCCAAAATCACATTTTTGTAAGCAAGTTAATCTTTGTCTACAAAAAGCGTTTTTAGTTTTTTTTTTTCGTGTTAAGCAAGCATTTTAAAAGTGACACGTGACTTAGAATGATGTTAAATGAAATGATTTTGATAAATCATTCAAGATAGAGCATTTCAAATATTACTTTTGTTCTAAAGAATCCATTGCCAGTATGAGTGATTTAAAACACCGAGAATTAGGAATCAAACATTTCATCCACACTAAATCTGAAATTGTTGTCATTTGCAGAAAGCTGTTTGATAAATTTGTTTATAATATATGTTAAGGTTTTAATTATCAGATAAATAAATAAAAACAAGAACTTATACTGGAATGAATAAATAATATAAAATAAAATAAACCTTTAACTATCCAGCAATAAAAATGCTTAATAAAAACGTTTTCAACCATTTTTAAACGGCCATCTTCAGTTGAACCAATATTAAAAAAGAACGCATGAAATACAAATTAAACAGAAACCGAAATGCACATGCGTAATTCATCGGACTTGCGTCTTCTGAAAATTTATATATAACTTGCAAATAACATAAAAATAATAAAGCCGCCAAAAAAGGGGGGAATATACGTTGATTACAAGGTGTTAATCTGCATTATTGTAAAAGGATTTCCAGGCGTAAGATAACCCTTCTGCATCTCTATGATTAATGCATCCCTTATTTATGTGTACCTTGTGTATCTCTATCTTTTCCAGGTGTTTCACTGCTTGTTTGGAATTCGTGGCTCTAATGATTGCAGCTTGATCCCAATATACCTTGACCTCTTGCTGTTTGGCAAATGCTGTGAGCACTGTTGCATAAGGCCTCATAATCCATCATAGTCGTATATTCTTTATCTTTAAGAGAAATGCATATCATCTCCTCTACTAGTTGTAACGAGTTTTTAATGGAATAGGGTGATTCTTGTATCTTACAACTTATAAGGCCTTATACCCTTCAATAAAGTTACCGCCATGTTTTTTGTGCATTAAGAGATTTCCTTTTCACTAACATAAAAAATGCAAGGAAATACCACAAGCAAATTTTAGAGCTGGCCAACTTAGTCTGTTATACATCATTTTTCGATTTTGAAGAAAAGGCATATCTACAAGGAAGAGGTGTGCCAATGGGTAGCCCTACGTCTGCTGTATTATGCGAATTAGTCTTGCGTCAGATGGAAAGCAATATCCTGCCCATGTTTCAAAATGAAATAATATTATACTCAAGATATGTAGATGATATTTTCATCCTATGGAGAAATGATAATAACGTGCAATATTTTCTAAACACAGTCAACAATAACCCATATGGTTTAACTTTGGGTCTAGAGCAAGATAGTAGTAGTAATATTAACTTCCTTGATTTATCTATCAAATGCAAGGAAGGAGAAATCTGGACAGAAATTTATCACAAACCAGTTTATCAACCTATTATTATTCCCAGGAATTCCATCGATCCTAGGCACATTAAATATGTAGCGATTCGGGCATGGATTAAACAGGCATATATGCATTGCACGAGTATCTATGATACTTACAAAGAGTGGGATTGCATTAGGAAGACAGCAATGCAGCAAGGTTATCGGAGGTGGGAGGTGGACGAGCTTATTATGAAGTTTCAGAACAGAATCGGCAGCATCCCAAAAACATGACCCAGGAACGAAGAGTAGTTCTTAATTATTTTCCTTTTTTAAACAAAATGATTAGGAGAGTGGCAAACAGTAATAATCTACAAATAGTATATCGGCGTAATCCGACAATCTACAGAATGTTAAGAAACGATAAGAGAAAGGAAAAGTGAAATAATTTACCAGGAGTTTATTCTATACCTATAAAGGATCAGCGTTTCAACTCGGACCTTGTTTACGTGGGTGCTACTATGCGGCACTTAAAACAAAGACTCAAGGAACATAAATACTCTGTGAGTAAGAACTAGATGCCACAGTGCTCGCAGCATTTGCCAAACAGCAAGAGGTCAAGGTATATTGGGATCAAACCGCAATCATTAGAGCCACAAATTCCAAACAAGCAGTGAAACACCTTGAAAAGATAGAGATACACAAGGCACACATAAATAAGGGATGCATTAATCATAGAGATGCAGAAGGGTTATCTTACGCCTGGAAATCCTTTTACAATAATGCAGATTAACACCTTGTAATCAACGTATATTCCCCCTTTTTTGGCGGCTTTTATTATTTTTATGTTATTTGCAAGTTATTTATAGATTTTCAGAAGACGCAAGTCTGATGAATTACACATGTGCATTTCGGTTTCTGTTTAAAAAAAAAAGAACGCATGAAATATAAATTAGTGTTCTTTTTGAATATTGGTTCAACTGAAGATGGCTGTTTAAAAACGTTTTTATTAAGCATTTTCATTGCTGGATAGTTAAAGGTTTATTTTATACTAGCAGACCCCGCCACGCCTTGTTGTGGCTCAAAATGTATCTATTATAAATGTATTACACTTCCCCCCGGGGGAAAATTTTTCGAAAAATTTTTTCTTAGTGTACATTCTGTTGACATACCCTATTAAAATGCAATCAAAAACGCAAAACCCGCATCTAAAATAGTATAATAGAAGCCAAGTTTTTCACAGTAAGCCTTAATCCTGTCCTTCTCCCCCACGGGAGGAATATCGAAAAATCCGTTCTTAGTGTACAATCTGTTGACGTACCCTATTAAAACGCATTCAAAAACGGAAAAAACCGCATCTAAAATAGTATAAATAGAAGCAGAGTTCTTTACGGTAACCTTCCCCGTAAGGCTTACCGTAAAGAACTGTCCATCCCCCCATGTTTAACGGAATAATATACAGCCTATGTCCACCCTGAAGTTCCATTCTAAATATTGGTGAAAGAATTTTTGAAATCGGATGAGTAGTTTCGGAGATTACCTGCTGCATACAAACTAACATACATACATACATACAAACATTACCTCTTTATAATATTAGTATAGATTAATTATCAGAGTTTTCCATTTTAACAATAAATAAATGTAAAGGAGTAAAAAGACTTTTCAAAGAATAATTCTGTCAGTCTTACACCTGACATTGTACACAAACTAATTTATGTAGTGTTTTGTTAATTGAAGAAAGCATCAGTTTCCTATGTAATGCAGACTATTCAACTATACAGTTTGACAAATGAAGAGGATAAGAAACTATGGCCCAAGTTAAGTAAATTGGATAAACTACTTTATAAACTACAATGACTTTAATACTTTATAGAACATTTAAACAATGAAGTCATACAAAAGCAGGTCAATCGATCATTTTGTTAGGCAGCTGAAACTAGTAGAAAAGGTAAAGTCTGTGCCCAGAAGAAAAATGTAATTCACAATAAAATAAGGTACAAAAAGACGAAGAATCGAAGGACTGTCCGAAAAGGACGACATCACGTTATGGCACTATGGAGGTATGTGAGCGTGAAATAAATAAATGAAAGAGTAGATGTGGGGGCAAATAGGAATCAAATAGTTAGCAAAGAATTTACAATTCTGCATTTCTGTTGAAGTGTGGTTGGAGCCAATCAAAACAGCAATGCTTATCTTACAAAAGAAAATCTACAAATTTGGCAAATGGAATCAGTTTGCCACTAGTTGTTACAAAACAATTTAAGGATACTGGAAATGGAAGACTGAAGTTACGCTATGAAATCCAGCCAGAGAACAAAGGAAAAAAGCATATAAGTGTGTGGAAATTTTTATAAAATTTGTGATGCTGCCTCTTCAGAACTGTCCTATTATATTGAAGGGGGAAGTTTTGGTATGCTATATTCAACAGGCAGACTCCATACATACTTTGAGGCTGTGCAGATGGGTAATACCAAATAGATTTATGAACTGGAGTACATCACAATTTAGGTAATTAAAATCAGTTTACTGGATCCTTATAGAATGACATTACAAAAATTCAAGACAGCTTTTCAAAATAGAATGTTGAAAACGTTTGAAAAGAAAATATGTTTTGTCTTGAATCTTACCTTAATATGTTTGTTTCACATCCAGAAAACCAATTTTAATTACCTAGAATGGTAATACCGAAGTAATGCTAAAATTGGTCATGGGAATAGATGTCAATAGCATCTCTGTCCATTAGTCTGCCACCAAAACACCTAATGTCAATGGAGGGTGCCTAAGGGCATATAGAGAAACTTATCTCACACCCACAAAGAAGATAAAAATTTGTACAACCAATGGTCAATCACACTATGTAGAATATACAGTTGCAACAGAAGAGTCAACACTCAATGCTTGTGAATTATTTCTTTCTCTTTCTTCTTTTGTCCCTAGCTGGCATTTGGTTGGGGGCGTCCGCGCAACCAGCATGCTGCTGTGGGTGCTGCAGGAAGTCGAGCTCTCTTCACAATGCCCCTCCAATGCCCCCAATCCATGGCCGCCACTTTCGCCTGCCTTAGATCAAGCCGTTGGTTCTCGAGGTCCTCCTCAACCTGTTTGGTCCACGTTTTCTTAGGTGCAGAGTGTTGGATTTTCCACAGAATACATCGCTGTCAAAAGAGCAGTTGGTGGGGTATTCGGTTAATATTCATTCGGCACACATGGCCAAACCATCTCAGCCGTTGCTGTTGAATTTACATTTCAACAGATGACTGCTGTTGGCATCTGGCCCGCATGGCGTTGTTGGTGATGTGATCCCAAAGGGAGATACCAAGAATCTGTCTCAAGCATTTCAATTGAAAAGTCTCAAGTCTGTCTTAAGCAGGGTCCAAATTTCTGACCCATAGAGAAGGATCGGTATGACTAGTGTACGGAACAGGCAGATCTTGGTCATCAAGGAGATGTTATTCTTTCTCCATACACACCATTTGAATGAGGTAAATGCATGGGCTGCCTGTCCAATACGGGCCACTTTCTTCTCCTGGATCAGTGACACAAGGTATTTAAACTCTTGTACCTGCTCAATCTGGACTCCATTAAGGTAAACAGTTGCCCACGATCCATCCATTGTAAGCACTTTGGTTTTGTCCACATTTATTTTAAGACCATATGACTGAGCGATAGTGGCGATATCATAAAGTGTGTCTGTGGCCACTACATCGTTGTCAGCGAGAACAGCACTGTCGTCGGCAAACATTAGATCAGTTAGAAAGTGGCCATCCCCAAACTGGACACCACGTTTCCCATTAAAGAACTTCCTCATAATTGAATCCATCACAATATTAAACAATAATGGAGAGACCACGTCTCCCTGGCGAACTCCTGTCTGCATGGTAAACTCCTCAGACAGTTCCCCCTGGATTCGCAGTTGACTGGTGGAATCTTTGTGGGCTTCCTTAAGTAGTGTGATAACTTTTTGTGGGACGTGCTCATTCTCCAGTGCTCTCCATAGAGCAGGCCTGTGCACACAGTCAAATGCAGATTTGAAATCGATGAACATGACAACAGTCCATTTGCCGCATCTGTCCTTTCCTCTAAGCTGACGAAGGGCAAAGATTTGATTGCAGCAACCATGACCAGGACGGAACCCTGCCTGTTCTTCTCAGCTGGTTTCTTCACTGTGTTTTTGTAACAGTGATTGGATGATCTTCATAAATACTTTGCCAACGATGGAAAGGAGAATGATACAGCGATAATTACTGCAATCCTGGCTGTCACCTTTCTTGTGGATTGGCACGATGATAGCTTTCTTCCAGATGGCTGGTATTTGTTCTGTGTGCCATATTGTTTTAATGAGTAGATAAAGACGATGGTGCAGGATGTCACCACCAGCCTTGATTGCCTCTGTAGTGATCAAATCCAGTCCAGCAGCTTTGTCAATCTTCATGGATCCAATGGCTGCCTTCACTTCTGCAATTGTAGGCTCTGCGTCTGACATAGGTGTTGTGGGCTGGTCAATCAGCGATGGGTCTGCTAACACTCCCCGGGGAGCGTCTTGATTGTACAGGTTATTAAAGAACTTCCAATGTTACAGTCGCAGACTGCAACGTTGAATACAATTTTATGAATGTTCCATCTGCTGTGCCTTATTCATTACTGCCCATCATTACTGTACCTTCTACATGCATAACCAAATTAAAAAAAAAAAATGTGAATTATTTAATTTGGCATGTAGAAGGCACAGTAATCAGACAATATTTATGTCATTATGTAATCTAATAAAAGAAGTGTTTGTTTACTTTTAGACATGATCAATACAAAGCCTGAGGCAAATCACGTGATTGGACCATCTTCAACTTCCGATAGAACGTGGAAATTGCATTAATAGTCAATGCGAAAAACATCGTGTGTATCAGTCACGTTTCTTTAAATAACTATATTGTCTCATAAAATTATTGTTAGGATATACTATTGTTTATACATAAAACTAAATTTAATTCGACTTTCTTCTCCATTTCTTTGACACTTTTTTTTTAAAGAAAGTGCAACATTCCTCTCTTATTCTTGCTTTGTTTACTCGATATTATTCAGAAGTGTCTACAATTACTCAAAAACTCTTATTTATATTTAAATTAAATATTTTTGATTTTTTAAAATTTTCTACGGGGTTTTTATATGAAGATAATGCTCCATACAAAATAATTTTGAAATATATTATATATATATATATAGCCTATTGTCTAAAGAGATCCCATGTATAGAATTTTAAAAATGTTAAAAAATAACATTTTTATAAGTTTTTTCCCCTTTATAAAATTCTATACATGGGATCTCTTTAGACAATAGGCTATATATATATATATAATATATTTCAAAATTATTTTGTATGGAGCATTATCTTCATATAAAAACCCCGTAGAAAATTTTAAAAAATCAAAAATATTTAATTTAAATATAAATAAGAGTTTTTGAGTAATTGTAGACACTTCTGAATAATATCGAGTAAACAAAGCAAGAATAAGAGAGGAATGTTGCACTTTCTTTAAAAAAAAAAAGCGTCAAAGAAATGGAGAAGAAAGTCGAATTAAATTTAGTTTTATGTATAAACAATAGTATATCCTAACAATAATTTTATGAGACAATATAGTTATTTAAAGAAACGTGACTGATACACACGATGTTTTTCGCATTGACTATTAATGCAACTTCCACGTTCTACTGGAAGTTGAAGATGGTCCAATCACTTGACTTGTCTCGGGCTTTGTTTACTTTTAGACACAGTCAATAAGAATAGATAAAGTAAACATACTGTCAGATGGTATTAAAATCCTTTTTGTAACACAAGTACAATATTTTCAATGATACAGAATCGTCATCATTAATCTGATGAAAATTCTGTATTGTTGAAAAACTTGCATTATAAAAAGGATTTTAATGCTATCTGACAGTGTGTGTACTTTATGCCAAATGTTGTAATATAAGAATAGATAGAGTTTAACTTACTAACAAGTGTTTGTGACTTCACTCAAAATTCACCATTACAAAAGAACAGTATCAGATGTTCTTGAAGATGATGCTCTGAAGCTGAATAGCACTTGAAATAGATCTAATGCATAAATCTGTGGTATGTGCTCTCAGAAAATTCCTTAGTCTATATAAGTTGAAATGGAAACTGGACAAAATGGAGGACAATGATATAAGTGCAGTTGACAGCTGCACAGGCAACTGCAGCCACAATGACTTCCCTATAACTAGTAAACCCCCTCAAACATTGTGCGACTGCAACTAGAAACAAAAAGTTTGTTCTATTTGCAGCAATTGCAAATGCACATTGAATCAGCAAATGCCTTTGTGCCACATTGGAAACTTTGAAAATAGTTATCATAATGGCAGAAAGTGAAAATACTGGTACAGCTTTAGAATCAAGATTGATTGAACTGATTCAGGCTCATGAAAGCCTGAATCAGTTCTGTGAATCAGCCTGTGGCATTTAATTCTTCATTTATGCGAGAAAAGATAAAAGAGCACGAGATAAGCAAAAGTCTCAGCATTAATTGTACCATTTTTAGATTTTTTGATATAAAATGTCAATTGTTTTTAGTAATGACAATATTATCTATACTAATATTATAGAGAGGTAATGTTTGTAAGTTTGGATGCAGGGGGTAATCTCCGAAACTACTCATCCGATTTCAAAAATTCTTTCACCAATATTTAGAATGGAACTTCAGGGTGGACATAGGCTTTATATTATTCCGGTAAACATTCATATAAATTAAAAGATATCATCTAGGTTAAGGCTTTTATGTCTAACAGATGGCGCTACGAGTACGACGATCTAAGTTTGCTTTTCTGTGAAGATGAACTAAAGCAGATCATCATCTATCTATCTATATAAAAATGTAATGTTTGTTTGTTCCTACCGATTTTTTTGAAATTTTGACACTACATTGTATTCGAATACGCATGTGTTTTTATATAATACTAGCTGTTACCCGCGACTTCATCTGTGGAGGTTTTGCAAGCAAACCCCATTTACATTCAATATTTCAATAACCATAGTAATTGTTATATAACACCTACCACTGAAGAGAATTGCTGAGAATCAAACAAACTATTTTCAATTTGATCAATTTTCTGGAACGTTTACAATTGTTCTATAATCAAACCAATACGCAATAACAAATTTGAATTTAAAACGGTTTGAACATTTTTAAAATCGAAATAGATAAAAAATATTTATAACAATGTCTGAAATGTTATCAATTTAATACATCTAAGTACTCAATGATAATTAAACGTAGTTGAAAACGAAAAATCGCATTTAAAATAGTACAGTAGAAGCTGTTCTTCCAGTTAAGCCTTAATCCTCTCCCTCTCCCCCACGGGGAATTTAGAAAAATCTCTTCTTAGTGTGAATTCCCATGGCATACCCTACTAAGACGCATATAAAAAGAAAAAATCACATCTAAAATAGAACAGTAGAAGCCATTCTTCTGGTTAAGCCTTAATCCCCCTGCGGGGGAATTTTGAAAAATCCCTTCTTAGTGTACGTTTCCATGACGTACCCTAACTGTCTACCAAATTTCACCTCTTTAGGTTAAGCAGTTTGCTCTGGGCAATGATGAATCAGTGAGTCATTCAGTCAGTCAGGACAAGCAATTTTATATATTTAGATACATGTCGAAATTCCCCCCACTGGGGGGAGATGGTTAGGATTAAGGCTTACCATAAAGAACTCTGCTTCTATTATACTATTTTAGATGCAGTTTTTTGCATTTTTGATTGTGTTTTGATAGGGTACGTCAAGAGAATGTACACTAAGAAGGAATTTTTTGAAAAATTCCCCCATGGGGGAAGTGTTATACATTTATAATAGATACATTTTGAGCCATAATGAGTGGCAGGGTCTGCTAGTTTTAAATACAGCTAAAGAACTACCATCCTTTGTGAATGTCATTCCTTCACATAAAAAAAAAATGATGATGAAAACAGGTGAAATAGAGGTTGGAAACATGTGACCTTATAATAAATCAAGATGCAACATCAACAATGTGACCACAAGATGCACTCATTGCAATTGCAGTTGCCTGTGTGGCTAGAAATCGCTAGATATGATCACTGCTTTCTTGTTTCTCCAGAGATTTTTCAGAAAACAAATGCTCGTGTTTATTTGCTAACATTTCAGTTATATGAATTTCTGTGGATGACTTTTTAACAGGAGACGAAATTTGAAAATATGCAAAGAAATCTAACCTTGGTTTTGAACAGAACCTGCATTGTTAGTGGCAGATTCTTTTCAGAACCAATATATGGCTCTATGCAAATAAGATACAGTAACTGCCAATCCAAAATACTTAGGTAGATTAATAACAGAAGTAAGGAAAGATCTCTGATGTATCTTGGACATGAATAATTCTTAATGCCATATACCTCTAAACTGGCTGACTTAACGATCCCACCAAGAGCACTTAATATAGTATTCATTCCATGTCCATTTGATCTCACTGATGCAAATTTGGCATATCGAAAGAAGCAATCTACTATGTTACAATCTAGCCAATTTTGATACTCTGGCCCAATAACAATACAAGTGGATGTTTTTTGCAAATGGCAAACTAGTAATTATATTTCACATGTACTGCTGAGACAAAGGTATACATAAATTGAAAAGGAGCCTTTGAATGTATGAATGCATGCCAGATGATTTTCATATAGACCATAGATCTTTACTCACAATCACAAATAAATCCTTTGACAAAATAATTTCAAGATTAATTAGTATTTTTGTAAGCATAGTACAAAATGTTGTGATCTTTGAATGGCAGCCAGGAAAAAAAAATGTAGTAGGCATATTATCCCAGAAAAATCTGAATACCGAACATAATGATGATAACTGGGGAAGTATGCACCATCAGCAATACGTGGGATGATGAGTTAAGGAAACCTTATTCAAATGATGGTGAAGTGATGGAATTGATTGGATCATCCCTCACTGGTATATTTAATCACAAATGAGATGTATCCACAAGTATTGGGCAATTGATATAAGTTTACAACATGGTGATATTTTTCATTGGAATGGAAAATTATTTATACCTAACTACTCTGTCCACAATTGCTTTCGTTACTTCACAAATCTCATTTGGGAGTTGCAAAACTTAAATCAAGAGTGTACTGCTTATTTTACTGGCCAAATATTACTAATGATATTGAAACACTTGTCTCGTTGTTCAACATGTACTAATTTTAGATCTGCACTACAAAAAGAGCTACTGTCACTCCAGTACCTACAAGACAGAGGAAAAATATTCAGTGCGACGTCTTTGACTGTAGAAGCCACAGTTACTTGCATTTGACCGACTACTTCCAAAATACCTCAAGGTGATACACTTATATATGAATGAACTGTCGAATGAACCCGACAAACAACTCAATCAGTAATCAAAATATACAAAATTGCCTTTGTTTGCTTTGGTATTCTGGAAGAATTAACAACAGACAGTGTGCCATTTGGTTTGTTCATTTTTAGCCAGCTTGCAAAAAGATGGAGTTTCAAACAGATTACTCAAAGCCCACATTGCATCCGGCCGTTCCATTTGACTGTGGATAATGTGCACAGTAAAATGATTTACATAACGCAAAATTATTAGGAGTCGATCAAGAGTTAACTCTACTCAAATTCAGAAATATCCCAGTAAATGGAACAAAAAACATGCCAGCAGTTGTTAATGTCGAGTACTTTATATACAACTACCACTGTTCTCAAAACAACTAATGTTGAGATTGACCCAAGTGGCTCATACAGAACTGACAGAATGTCTAGAATGACAAAATTTCTTTTACTATGTCGAGGCAAAAAGAACTGCCATCGATAGTAAATAATTGTCCCGACAGGGTATACGATGGAACCATACGAAAGAAGTGCAAATTTCTAGCTAAAAAAAAAGAACCAAGAACATTTAAAATTTGTATCAAAGATTGAATACAGTACTTCATTTCACTAAAGGATGTTTTCAAAACATAAATGAACTCTCTTCTATTTGATCACCTACAGATAAAATCACAAAGATACTGGAGCATTGCCCAAAAGAACCAAAGAAACTTGCAAATATTGGTAAGACCTGGATACGGTAGAGAGGCCAAAACAGCCAATTGCAGAAACCACAACCTTGGAAATCATATTGAAACTGTTAACACCTCAAACACTCTTAGTGACTTAGAAAAAAGTTTCATATTCTGATTTTCAGATAAGCTTGCTTGTTGAGAGAAAGCACTCAGATTGCCACCAAAAGGTTCAAATAGGATTGACAAGTCGTGACCGCCTCCTATTTGTCCCGATAAAGTATTGCCGAATGCCTTAACACGACTTGTTATTTTATCAAGAAGACGACAAAACATAAATAAAAAGGGATGTGTTTAATTTCAAAGCTTGTGTAGAAAGTAATTATACAATTGTTCTTATTGCAAAACTTTACCAATATACTAAGTGAACAAAATACATTTATAAGTGCCAATGAACCAATAGATATTATTATTATTATTTAGCTCAGCGCTGTCCAACTGGCGGCCCGCGGGCCGTATACGGCCCGCCAAATAATTTTTACGGCCCTTGAGTACATTTTACTATGAATAAATTTGTTACTAAATTATTATTATTAATATTAAAATTATTTTACTAACGTGTTTTCCCGAAAATAAGACTGTCTTATGTTAATTTTTGCTCTGAAAAATGCGCTAGGTCTTATTTTCAGGGAATGTCTTATTTTTTCCAGGAAGAAGAATTCACATTTATTATTGAACAAAAAAATTCCCAAGTCGAACTTAGACGAGAGTGACATATATCCGGTGTGTCAAACTGTCGCCTTTTTATAGCGTCAACATCGGACTCGCTGACCAATTTGTGCTTACTGAACCGTAGCACTATGCAAATGTCGTGTGGTTTATCAACCTTCTTGGCCCCCGAAATGTTTGATAAAAAAAATATGGCCCGCGGACTATGATAAGTTGGACAGCGCTGATTTAGCTTATATTTAACATTATAATAATTTTATAATGAATTAGCACAAGAAACAGTGGTTTTATTTATAATAATAGATCTTGAAGTTAGAAAATTAACACTAATGCTAGTTTTGAAAAAAAATTAGTATTAATATTAGTTTGAAATTTGTTAACAAAAAAAATCGCTTTTACCTAGCGTCTACTGGACGTATTTAGTAATATATTTGGCCGGAGAATTACCGAGGATGAGAAGATAAAATTCTATAAGTTGCTAGATCTAAATCCTGAAGTTAACGTCAAACGTGACATGTTTATCATCTTGGCAGCATTCATGGAAAGAATTTTAAGCTCTAACTTCAAGTACGTATTCTTTTTGGATTAATACCTTTTGTGTTATGGTATTGATTGTGGCTATTTTTATTTCAGAAACGGCCGATTTGGCGACGAGAGAAATTACATCGAACGCCTCGAATTTGATTCCCTAATTTCAAAATTGGACGTTGTCGAGATGCCATTAAATTTATGGAATTTATTATGTTTTGTCCAGAATTCATGAAGTGTTATCAAAAGCCCGTAAAACTGATTGGTTATTTTTGACGTAAATAAAATATTTTATATATGAACATTTTACACACTTTGCTACATACTAATACATGCCTGGGTTTCTTGGTCGATTTTGTTTCTTGCATCCAAAATTTAAAATATTTGTTGTTTGACAAGGTATCGTACGAGATGAACTATTTTAAAGTGATGTTAATGATGCGAACGTCGTCGTACGGTTTGTCTGTTTTGGGGTTTGTCTTAACGTTGCTGATGTTTTGCACAACCTCCATCCCCTTTGTCACTCTTCCAAAAACTGTGTGCTTGTTGTCGAGCCAGGGAGTCGGAATGACAGTCACGAAAAACTGAGAACCGTTAGTACACGGTCCGGCATTTGCCATACTCAGAGTGTAAGGCCTGTCGTGTCTCAGGGTCGGGTGGAATTCGTCTTCGAATTCTCCCCCCCAAATCGATTCGCCTCCCGTTCCCGTCCCAGTCGGATCGCCGGTCTGTACCATGAAACCTTTAATTACCCTGTGAAATATGTGTCCGTTGTAATAACCGTTCTTGCTGTGAACGCAGAAATTCTCTATGGACTTCGGACATTCTTTGGAGAATAGTTTGCAGTGAATGTCTCCCATGGTCGTGTGTATTATGCAAGTGTCGAAGAGTCTCTGCTGAGTGGACGACTCGGTGGCCGAGATGATGTCCTCCTTAGACGGTTTTTCGTTAAAGACATCTCTTTCTGTGTCGACGCTCTTGGTGTCGTCTGGTTCCCGTCGGCTAAAAATGTAAAACCTGTTTTTTTTCAGGGCAGTGCAGAATAGGGTGGGATCAGGTTTGGTGTTCTGTAAAGCTGGATTTTCGGAGGCCTTCATATCCAAAGTCACCGTCGCCTTCGACCTATTGGGAACACCCTGATAAAAAGCCAAGCATAACGGACGAATGTTTTCGTTCTTTCCCAACAGTCTCACGCACTTGTTCGTATGCAAATTTATAACTTTTATCCCGAGCATAGTGGCATACAACACAAAATAACCGCTTTCATCAAACACGATGTTCGCATACTGAAAGGAATCGGACTTTTCCAAATCGCGCTCGATCGCCATCCTCCTTCCGAATTCCATATTCGGAAGCTGCTGGTGAGCCTGCTGCGATTCGGACAACTGCTGAAGACTCTCGTCGTACACCCTGGTCAGTTTACCGGTGACGAAACGAAAAATGCGAACCTTCCTGTCGGCGGAGACCGTGGCAAACAGGTCGCCTTTCGATGAGAACGCCAAACCGGTGGGATACGTCTTGTGCTTTACAAACTCGTACAGATCGGTGTCCAGCTTGGATTCGAAAGAGACGTTTTTCGGAAACCGGTAGTCGTACTTCGGACCCGTCCAGTACTCGACGATTCCCTTCCTGTCGACGGACACCGCCACCTCTTGCGCGGCATTGTACTTCATCAGCACGACGGGAGCAGAGTGGAGTTTCTCGATCACGTGGAGAGGCGTAGCGTCTCCTCTTCCGTCGAAAACGTAAACGGAGCCGGAGTCGACCTCGCCGACGGCCAGGGCGGACACGGGATCTCCCGCCTTGTGAATCCAGTCACAACACTGCGGTCGAAAATCCAATTTTATCATGTTGATCATGTCGAAATTGACAACATCGAACACTTTAAGAGATTTATCGTTGGACACAGAACACAGTAAAGTACCGGTGACGTTGGTGCTGATATCCTGGATGTTACCGATGTGCGTTCTGAAGTGTTTCACGAAGACAATACTCTGGTCTTCTTTCTTCCAGAATTTCAAATGCCCGTCGCAGCTGGCAGATATCACGAAGTTGGTCTTGGTAACCAGAACGTGTGTCACGATGTCACGGTGCATGTAACTCTTTTCGTACGCTTCCGCACTCGGCAAATTATCTAAATAAACATGTTCGTACTCTAAAACTTTCCTTTTTTTCACTTTCGCCGCTTCCGAAGGCAAAGGACCGATAATATCTTCGGAATCCGAATCTCCGTCGTCCTCTACTTCTTTCCTTTTGTCCGCCATTTTGGTTTAGCGATCGTGTTGCCAACCCTTCCCGACTTTTTTTTTTACATTAATTAAAACGACGATGATAAATTATCGTTATAATCATCATCCGAATTATAACTTACTACAAAAGTAAAAAATATCGTGCTTATTATAAAAACTTTTCATTGTGACGTATCACATCATACATCCCCACACGATTGCGGCCGGATGGCCGAGCGGTCAAGGTGGCAGCCTACCACTCTGGGGGACCCGGGTTCGAATCCGAACGGGTCGAAAAATCCCCAGGAATTTTTCGGGGGTGGTCCGTTCGGATATATCGGGCCCCGTCCCTCACCACCCGGCAGCCCCATTGTGGGCCTGGCCGAACCCATAATGGGCTTGCATAAAAGAGGCCCTCTTAGTGCCCACAGGGCGGAAAGAGTTAAAAAAAAATCTCCACACGCCGGGAACAGGACTTTCGTACATCTAATAAAGTTATCATTAAAATATGGATGCCGTAATTTCAGATATTTTTAATATCCTCCAATGGCGCTTCTCCGATTTTTGTCTTCCTTGTCACTGTGCATAATTATTTTACTGCACTAAATGTTAAAAGTTAAGACTATAGGCCGACCGGCACGCGCGGGTAATAAGAAAACTAAACCCGATTCGTAAAATAGCGAATTCGAACACGAATCGCCCTACATACTTTTCGTTCACCGAATGCACTAGAAATACCCAAACGGCATTTCTATTCGTTATCACTTACAAACTCGACCCGCTGCGATGGTTTTGATAATTCGTGTTTAAACCAACGCCTAAAGCCAGAATTACCAGAATAAAATGTACCGCGGTACATTGATCTTTTAGTTTCGTCGAGACTTCTCGCAACGGGCAAAGCAAATCCGGCATAACCAAACTCCATCTAAAATGAAGGGTCCAGAATGCGTAAGAAGGAAAATCTTCCTCGACCGAATTCCCAAAGCTTTTAAAGGGGAATCGAACCCGGATCCTACCGCGATAACGCGTAGTCGTCTCGTCGATCGATCGAAACCGACTCTACTAAACCTATTCCCAGATATCCCGATTTTTCCTACCGCCATCCGGCGACAGGAGGACTTTATTAAATATTGAAAATGTTCTTATAACGAAGTGCCTTTTTCCAATTTTAAATGCATTTCTGTCACCAGAAGAGTAAAAATACGCATTCCGCGTGTCCCGAAGCGTCGCAGTATCTTTCGGGAAGAACTTTTGTCCCGGATTTTATCCCCAATTATCCGGTAACTCGATATTAGAATAATTTAACTAACGCAACTACACAGGATGTAAGATTAAAGCAACGCAAACCGGCGTAAAATCAATAGCGCAAAAATTACGTCATACGCAAATCGGCAATGATTAACCGGCAGGACCGCCGGTTAATCGGTCAGCAGTTTATTCTGAACAAATTTTAAAGGCAAAGAAAATAATCGGAATTTGGGTTATTTGATCCTGCCATCTAATCGGGACAGTCTTGTGTGGCACGAGAACCTTAACTGATTAAATCGTCGTCGGTAAGGAACACGTGCGTACAGAGAATCTGTTTCCAGTGCATTAAGGAAAACGGGGAGCATTTATAAATGGAGGTATTAAGTCTAAGGAAGCGCCGGATCGGTAGATTTAATTAATTTTTCAGTTCTTTATTAGGCTATCAAAAACTCATGATTTCTTAACTTTACAAAATGGTTGATTCCGCAATGTAGAACTACAGTATAACAGAACTCGAGCTCTTGTTTTTTGTCACCCGTGTGGCGTATTCTCATTTAGTTTTAAAAACACCTGGCTGGAATTTCTACTCTAAGAGTCCATTTACACACAACAGTGACGCGACCGTGCCGTCAGCGAGGGGTCGTGGACTTTTCTGAGAATGAATCGGCTACGATAGCTATATGTTTGGATGAAGAAGAAAAAGAAATGCGATCGAGAAAGCGCCGCAAGCGCGGACATAAAATATCAACAGAACGAGAGTTTTGTACTCTATATAAAAAAATTGAGATGACGAATCTATATTTTTTGAATATTTTCGAATGTCCCAGCACGCATTTTATTAAACAAAACAGAGAAAATATTCATTTCGTTCCCAATGTCCATGTATTTCGAATGAGATAAATCAAAAAGAACAGGGCGTTGACGCACCATTTCAATTAAAAGTTCGTTATTCATTGGAAAACAAAATTTACCGTCGGTGAAAGTATCGTTCCCATCAAATGTACTTTCGCGGTACGATCACGCCACTGCGACGGACGAGTCTGGACAGGGTGCAAGGACTTTAAACTACAAGGATAGCCAGATCCCGTATTTTTGTTAGCGTGACCTTGGATCTATGTGACGTCACAGCAAGCCCTCTACTTCAACACAAATAACAAAATACGATAAAATATTAAATCATTTCTTAATTAATTATTAAATTACTACTAAATGTAAACTACTGTAGAATTTTCGGATTTAATAAGTGTACTGTACCTCAATAAATTTACAAGTCTTTTGTGTAATATTTATTTAACAAACTAATGAGTTATATTTTTTATTATGTGATTATCTTACTTAACTTTTTAATTTGTTTTCGACAATCACCATTTTCAGAAGGCATTCTTTTCAATATTTTATAGTTTTCTTGTTTAAGATTTCTATAATTAATTCTTATTATAGTTCTTAATTTACAAAAATCTTTTATTAAGGTAAAAGGTAAAACTGTTTCCACTAACTAATTCTGTACAACTCCGGGGCCTTTTTTATACGATTCATCGTGATATATTTCGAAATATTTATTCCATTCTATAATTTTTGCTAGCCATTCATCAGTAGGTTTAATAAGCCCTCCATAAGATAAATGTTGCACCCATGACGGAATGCTATAGTTGTGATGATTTTTAATTTTGTTAGTGGAATTAATTAAGTTTGGGTATTTTTCTTTATATTTATAGGCAAAATATCCCGCTATATACTCGAGCGCATCGTAGGAAGTTTCTTCAGAGATTGTGTTAAAGTCTAGATTGCGTGTAGAGAAGATTTATTTGAAGAAAAAGTAGATTTACATTCAGTATATTGGTCTGTATTTTCACTCGATACTTCTACATGCGCTTTCTCTAAAACTTTGAGTATAATATATTCCTCGTCTTCGATCTGTAGTATTTACTTTTGACTCTAAAATACCAGGATTCTTACCTAAAATAATCAATCTAATCCTATAAATAGCATTTAATGGGCTCGGATGTTCATTAGGACCCCGGCTTCTGATTTGAAAAAAAAAGTTTTCCAGACAATCTTGATTTAAGTGCAGATGTATTTTATATCAAAAGTCGATTTCAGATCTTGAAAAAGATCAATTAGCGATTTCATTGAGATTATCATTCCTTCCTGGAAAATTTGGAGGGCATTTTTTCCACTCGCTCTCATTGTTGAGATTATTTTTATCATTTTATTTAAATGTTCTTCTTGTAATTCCAAGTCTACACCATATCCATTTTTGCTTGGAACAGAACCTTTTGGTGCATAGCTATTAAAAATGTCCAACCACATATTTATATCTCTAATATACGTTTCATTGATAATAATAATTGATTCATAATAAACGTTTCATTGATATTCACATTCAATTCTTTCCATAAACTTATGTTACTGCAACTACAGTCACTGACGCGAGCTACATTATACGATAGTAAATAAAGTTCTGCTATTAATGTTAAAAGTATTTCTCTTGTCATTTTTTGATCAAACCCGATGTAAACAGGTTGCTTCCAATTTGAAAAAAGAAGGTTATTATTGCAACCATACACAGCACACCTAGTACTCAGCATTTTGTTCTTCACCTAACATAAAAATATAGCTTTAAATATTTAATGACTTATATTTAAATCATCTTACCTTATAAAAAACTTAGTCAAATAAAACAATTACAGAAATATTAAAATAAATCACTTCGTTAATCACAAAATTGGACGAATATTAAAAGCGAAAACTAAACACGTGCACACCCTTCTCTATGTAAACAGAGAGGTCAGGACTCGTGCTGACGTCACTAACTTGCCATTCCTGGCTAACATTGTAGAATAGGGATCTGGCTATCCTTGTAGTATATAGTCCTTGGACAGGGTGGTTTAAAACTAGGTCATTTCCCACAGGCAAAAATTCACTGCGCGTCACTGTCGTGTGTAAATGGACCTTAAGGCAGACGCGATAAATATCAAACCTTGTCAATTTTTTTAATAAAAAAATTCTCTCCGCCTATGGGCACTAAGTGGGCCTCCATTAGCGAGCCCATTAAGGGTTCGGTCACGCCCGCAACGGGCGGCCGGAGCCCGACATATCCGGAAAGATCACATCTGAAAAAATTCTGGGGATTTAGCGGACCCGTCTGGATTCGAACCCGGGTCCCCGGAGCGGTAGGCTGCCACCTCGACCGCCCGGCCTCTTGTCAGATGCGCGAATACCAGAAATTCGCTCTCGCCAGCGATATTTCTCGCTCGCGCGTGGTTTCCCTTTGCGAGAACTATATCGCGTCCGCGTAGTCACACCCTTAGTCCACTCGACGACGTGGAAATCGAGAAATTTAAAGACTACGAGCGATTATTTATTGGCATTGTCGCAGTGCCGGGTTGCATTTTTTAATTTAATGTGCGCGCTCTCCATCCGAAATTAGTATTGTCCCGTACAGTACACCCCACCTCTTGTTGGCAACGGAGTCGTGCCGGTCATCTAACTTCTTTGAGGAAAAATTTTGAATCGAAATAATGCAATTCGCTGTTTGCATCAGAAGTTAGTATATAGTTAATCTGGGTCTCCTGCCTCTAAGCTTTCCGCAGCCGATCTCGACGTTCATCTATCTAACCCCGAAATTAAGGAAGGGTAGACGGGCGAGTGGGAATAAAAAGTTTCTAATCAAGGAATCTTACTCTGCAATATTGCGAGAGAGTTGGGTCGAAAACCACTATAATACCGATAATCAAATGTAAAGTTGTGAGAAATAGATCCGAAAATGTCGGGTGTCTTAAGTTTAAATTATTTAATTTCTGTAGTAAATAAGTGTCGTGTCTGTTGGAATTGCTATTGTATACCTCACAGGTAAAGCGGTATACGAAAAGAATATAAGAAAGAAATCAAAGTGGGACGTCTACCGTGACTGTTTTGTGGTTTGCACACTCGAAATAAATCTGCAAAACGTAAATACTTTAGTGTCCAGTCTGTCCAGACGTACAAAGGCCGAAATATTAAGTAATCGGTATATTATAATCGAGTGTTTACCTCGATTAAAATATTTCCACTCCTTAATATTTTGTTTTTTCCTGTAATTCGGTTCGTAAATATAAGTGGTGATAATTACGTATTAATATAATTTACAAGTTATTTTGGGTATTGTTTTACAGAAACTGGAAAAAACTAATTCTTTTTCCTTACGGCAATTTCCTGTTTAACTGTTAAGCTAATCATTATTAATAAATTGTGTAGGCAGGTTTTAAAGTGGTTAAAAATTTTTATTAGGAATATTTTCTAAGACTTTCTAGAAGACAATCTTCTATAACCTGTCAATAGTTTACTAATACAATGTTAACAGAATTAGAATTGGGTTTTTGTTTCGTTAAAAAGTAATTTTACGCCGAAAATTTAGGAACGTATACGTCGGGAATTTTAAACAGTTAAGTGTATAAATACAAGGAAAAAAAAATACTATATATTTTGAAAGTAATTTATCATTTCCTTTAAACAGAAAGATTCAAATTTTCGAAATATCTAAAGCATTTTACATGAGATGTTTTTAAATATTTAAAGTGATAATTTATTCAATTGCAACCAGGTTAAACGATAACATATAATATTGAAATATTTTTCATGAACGAGACAATTCTAAAAGTTGTATATATATTTTTTTTTTCAGTTTCCCCCCTTACAAGATCAATCCGTCTTGTGGCTCGGCACAATATTTCAATATCCATTTAATTCAAAGTTATCTGACATTTACGTTATAATAAAAGCACAAATAAATTTGATGCTGAGATGCATGCTCTTTATTGAGTGGTAAGGAAGTGAATTCCGAGGAGAAAAAAAAGAAGAGAAAAATAATTACGCACCACACACAAATTGTGAAACTGCACCAAAAAGTTTTTGTTTTCTTTTTTTAAAGCTCACAAATTTGAAAAAGCTTATTATAAGCATCACTTATATATATATTTTATGAACAAAGATTATTGCATGAAATCACATATAATACTGCTTAATTGAGTAATCAAATTAAGCAAAGAAAAAATTCCTTTGTGCTGGATAATTTACAACTTCCGAAAAAAAAAGTTATTTCTGTTAGATAAAGATCAGGCACGTAACAAAGTAAATTTCAATTTTAAAAACAGTAATTTATAGGGTTAATATTTGGAAAAATGACAAAAAAATTTTTTTTTATAAGAAACACATTAAGTGAGACAATTTCACAATAAATTTCTAAATAAAATCATCAATACGAATGTATATTAATCCTCAGCAAGGAAGAACATCCCCAGATATTTTGTTTCTTTAAAATCATGACATTTGACTGTTAGATATCACAATAGACAAATTTTTTTTCTTAGAAGTTTTCGTTACTTTGGTCCAATTTATCTTTCGTGATGAAACAAAGAAAAGAAATCTTCTTATTTTCAAAGTATGCCAGGTCTCTTGTGCAGAACGATTATTTCTGCATGACAAATGCTACATGCAAAAAACGGCATAATCACTGAAGGAAGAACAAATGAAAATATCTATAAACACTATCTGTGAACTGACTACTTTGTAAACATTTCTTCTGCCTGTACGCAGAAGTATTACTGTACACCTTTTTTTTAATATATATTTTTTTCAACTTATTTCACCGACAGTGAAATTCAGAGATTAAATCAGACAATTATTAATTATTATTATTATTTGGTTTTTTTGTTTTTTTATATATATATATTTTTCAAAGATAAATGTTTAAGAGATATATTGCAAGAAAAACACAAGCACTTGGCACAACTTCTCCAGCGAAACATTGATTGTATACAGTTTTGACAAATATGTACATTGGTGATGTTTGTTCTGCCATCTAATCGGGAAAGACAAACTTCTGGAATTTAAATGCTGCTGCACCAGACATGCTAAAACACATTTTTCTACTTCCACACTCTTCTTGCAATCAATGAGAGATGAAAAATATAGGAAAGTAATTATAACCAATGCCAAATATTAATATAATATATCTAATTAGCTATTTTACATTTAGTGCCACTGTCCTAATTAAAGTACACAAGAAGTAACATTTCAAATCTTAATGCTTTGTGCGGTGAAACAGGCAGAAAGAACACTTGTAGTTTGGACTGTTATGTGGCAATATACATATATATATAGATATATATATAATGTATATATATATTTATATATGAATTTATATTTATAATATATTTTTTGCACAGTTTAATATGAATCCTGGAGATAGGATCTGATCTAATTCTTCTATGTTCAATATAGCTACAAATGCACGCATCATTTGAGTGAAATATAACTGTTTTTCTAAACACTACACTGTCAACAACTGTAATTACCAAACTCACACAAATGCAGAAATATGAATATAATAGTACCATATGTTCCATGACAATTAATATGCTGCCTTCACAGAAACAGCTATAATAGATATCACACAACAAATATTCTTGTTATGTGCTGTTTCAATGCTATAATACCTATCTAGCAGACCAAAGTGCTACAGAAGGCTAAGTGACACAATACGGGTAAACTACCACTTATGCCTAATGACAAATAAACTATGTGATTTTTTCGGCACAGATCCATTGATATATATGATTTTCTACAGACAAGCTAATAGTTGCCACTCATTATTTACTTATTATTATTTTTTAATAGAAATAAAAAAAAAAAGAAAAAATGTCAAAGTTTTCTACTATTTTTAATTTTTAATGCACTTTTATTTTTTAACATTTAAACATTTGCATTTACAATTATTAGCTTGTCTACAGAAAGTCTGTCTGCTATGATAGATGAATAATCTTTATACAATTAGAAATTTACCAAAGTAAAACAAACAAAAAAAAAAAACAAAACAAAAACACATTCAACCCTTACTTAAACTTAAAAAAAATATACATAACAACAAAAATACACAAAAAATTCACATGGTAGACAGATACATTGACAAAAATTTAGGCACACTACTTTAGGAACATTTAGTTCGGAGACAATGGACAGACAGTCGAGAAGTTCTCTCAATTCTTTTTCAATGTTATAGAGACTGACAAACCGTGAACACAAATCTTTACACTGATAAATTCAACGAGGGTAAAATCATCACCCTATATTCATTTTTATAAGTGACTTCAAACTTGAAATCACAAACAAGCGAGGGGAGAAAAACATATAAAATACACTAGATATTTTTATGTAATTGGACACAAATTCTGCCCAAATATTATAGTTGTTTCCACTGATAAATCTGTGAAATAGGTACTCCACAGTCTTAGGAAAATAGGGAAGAACAACACGTATCACAGTTTACACTGTAGAAGGTCGAGCGACCTTAAATGGTAAGGCTTCCACACAAAAAGCAGACAAAGGGCTAAATATCGCCAACTATACTCACATTATGGACATCGATACTTATCACAAACGTACTGAACGGGACAAAACAGAAGATTAAGATTGTGAGAGGCCATGGTTTTTTCTTCACTGTATGTGCTATTAATAGTTGATGGGGATACTATATTAACCAACAGTTCATTTGAATCAAGATTTAATTGTGTACAACTGTTGTCTGATGTTGACGTTCAACCTCTTCAACCAAAAGCGCATTCTGATGTGGAACCGGAGGCATGTCGGGCATCTTCTGTTTCAAAACATCATTTCCAAACCATTTTGACAGGTTGACCGGAGACTGTCGATTCAGAGATGGTTGACCGGGAGCTAGTTGTGATCTCATGTTAGCAGTTCCTAATAAGCTGTTTTCTAAATTAGAAAAAATATTTACATGAAGAAAACAAGCATATATTTTAAGCAATACTAATTAAAGATTTGTTTTACGTTTATCTTTTTGTAAAATGCAATTTGAACAGTTTAACAAAATTAAACTTAAGTATTTACTAAAGAAATTAGTTTTGTATAACCATAACTTTTTTTTTTTATAATCAAGTAATTACATAAGTATAAAAATTCAAATGTAAATTTTAGTAATTCTAATTTAAAAAATAATCATCATCTAAAATTTAGTCAACAAAAATTTGCAACTTTCAACATATATTAAATGGAGCATAAATTATATGATATTGTTTGCAATTCTAGATATGTTTCAATTATGTAATTTTATTAATTTTTCTCTAGTGAAACACTATAACAATTGATAATAAAGAATGCCTATATATCTTAATTTACATTCTTAAAATATAAAATGTTAAATTTGTATTTGTTTTTAATTTAAACGTAATCACATTAGATAAAGCCAAGAAATTATCCAGATGAACTCATTTTATCCCAAAGAAAATGGTATGACAAATAGACTACAGAAAGGCTGATAATACCTTAATAGATAAGACATATAAATTAAATTATTTGGAGACTAATAAGTATCTGTTGTGTTATTGCTAAGGATATAATAATTTTATAAAAACAATTAGCTAATACCACACACAATATCATCAAATAACTGGCAACTAATCTGGAACCCTTACAGAATGCTAAATGACTATTCAAGAGCTGAAAAATCAGACAGGAAAAGTAAACCTTGCTGCTCATTACTCGCATCCTTTACCTAGATTTTCATATAAAATTTGGATTTAACATATAATTAAGACTTCTGCAGCAACTATTTCATAATTAAAACAAAATTTCAATCACTACAATTCAATCTTTCATAAGAATTTTACAGCAGATTCACCTTAAAGCAAATTCTGGCATTAAAGTGAATTTTGCTGTTACCCCAGCAAAATGCCATTGTGATAAAGTTAAATTTCACATGATAAAGCAAATAAAAATTTTACCAGAGTTCATTAAACCAAACTGTAAATTACCCACGACCCCCAAGAAATAACCCTAACTCAATTATGGCTGCTTTTTACACTTTTTGACGTGAATAACAAAAGAAGAAAAAAAAACCAGTCCTGTAATAAATGTTTTGAGTAGAATAGATTTTCTCCTCCTAGTAAACAAAGATGGGTTCAACATCCAACTGTACAGCAATTGGTATACCTGGTTTTAGCAGACCATTCTACTATAAACAGAAAATAGGGATTAAAGTTTAAAGATGCTCACCCCTTAAATGATGTGGTCACTTGTGTGCTTATCAGAAGTGCATACAGTGATGCCTGGTTTGGCTACTTTGTGCCAAATTTGGCTTTCTTTTACTCTTTTGGTGCCAAAAACATTTTCTACTTTTTCAAACAATCTTCAACAGAAAAAAATTATGAATTTATTTTAGCTTTGTTTTATTTAACCTTTCTGATACACTGTCCCTAACTTAAAGGCAAACACTGTTTCCTCCTCATTTTGTTTAATTTTAAAAATTATTTAGAATTTGCTTTTGTTATAAATTTAATTTTATTTAACTTTATTTAGTAAATTAATTCAAAATACTGTATTATATTTTAGAAATTTCGACCGACTGTTAAGATCACCTGTTAAGTTTTATCTTAACTCTGTAAATTATACAACCTTGACCCTTACCCTGAAATTGCTAATATGAATTTTCAATAAAGCAAGCTAACTACTGTTCCCCTAGCAATTCATATTAATGTAAGTTGACTATATTTAAATTTAATTGATATAAAGTTCAAAAAAATTTTGTTCTATATAATACCTACTTCAAAAGGATATGGGAAAAACTAACAGTAGTTAATATTTTTCTAATAATTTTTATTTTCCTGTTGTACAAACTTGTATGCAGTTGATTGAATGAATGTTCTACTGAAGCATTATTTTTATGAATTATTACTAATTCTTATATTAGCTAAAGTTAATTAATAAATAAATTTAACATCAGAGGCAGCAGTTATTTTGTGGCAATTCAAATTAAAAAAAAATACATACATACATATATTTTTTGTTTAAAAATTTATATTGTTATAATGAAATAGCACACACACACACACACAAATGTGTGCTATTTCATAACAATGTTAATTTTTTAAAATTTAAACATGTACTTTTCTTATTTCTAAAACTATTCAATATTTGTTAAACCAAGCACATGAAGTTCAATACAATAGTGCAAATAAACACTTTGATAAAACAATAGAAAATAATTTTAGTCTCTCTCTCTCATCTATTTCAAGTAAGAAAAATACTGTCAAGATAAATAGATTACTACTTTAATAGTGCCCTAGTTTTACACACACACACGATATAGTGTCATATGCTTTTATTTTACACACACGTGATGTTTATGTATAAAAGCATATGACACTATTTCATGCCATATAAGTATTTTAAATTTCATACATGTGTAAAGTCATAATGGATTTTGCTTTAAAATGAAACAAACAAAAAAAAATAATAATGAGAAAGCAATAAAATTCCTAAATCACATCAAATTTAAATTTATCTTACATATGGGGTTACTGAAAATAATGACAAATACTTTACTTAATCATATATGCTTAAACACATAACTTAGTAACTATCGACACTTACCCACATTACGTCCACCCATAATATTAATTGTGTTACCGGCAATTCCCTGTGACCGAAAATTGGTTGCCTGAGAATTGGATGAATTACCTTGTGATTGGGCATTAAGTAAAAGTTGCTGAAGAGTTACAGGATGCAAACCACGAGCTTGAGCTAAAGCCTGTAACTGACGAGGATCACGTTGCAGCTGTTGTTGCAGTGCGGCTAATTGTCCCAATTGTGTTAACTGAGTGAGCGAATTAGCTTGAGCTAAAAATTTAATGAATTTTATTTTAATAAGTTTTGAAATAAATGTAAATTACAAGAGTTTGTAATACACTAAGTTTGTAACTTAATTATTTCAAGTGTTATGACTAACTTTAAAGAAAATTAATTATATTTATCTGGAAATTTATGACATTTCACAAATGCTACAATATATTTTATTTCTAGAAAACAATTTTCTTTTCAAGCTTGTAAATTTTTATGGTTCTTATAAAAGATAATATTTAATGCATTGTTTTTCTTAAAATTTCACAAAATACACCTAATTCTGTTTTTACATTATAGATTAGGTTCCCAGAAATCACATATAAAAAAATATGCTATATATATATATATANAAATAAAATTTGATAACAAGCAAAAACAAATAAGATTTTTTATATGGTTTATTGTATTATTTTGGTTGATTTCTTAGTTTGTAACAAATCTTCAATTTTTCATATATATATGAAAAATTGAAGATTTGTTACAATCTAAGAAATCAACCAAAATAATACAATAAACCATATAAAAAATCTTATTTGTTTTTGCTTGTTATCAAATTTTATTTCACATACATTGCACATAAATAAAATAAATTACAGGAACGTAAATTTCATTTGAAAAACAAAAAAATATAAAGAATTAATGAACATAAAAATTGAACAGAATATGTAATGAGTTATACATAAGATTTTATTTATTGTCACTTTTTGACAATAAATATATACATTTGTGGATAACTTCAATATCACTGCTATCACTAAAAATGCTTTGGTTATCATGTTTTGTCCACAGGTAAAGTTCTTTCTGTGAACTCTTGAACAATAATGTTAGCAGTAATGTCCTGTGGTGCTGATGTTAGTGGTTTTATGAATGATTCAGTTATTCTATACCATATGAATGGCTGGGTTCGTATGGTGGCTAGGTCTTTATATAATTCTTTATAAGACAACAGTAACGATTTCAGATCACATTGAAACTTTAAAGCTCATTCCTCATTAGGATCATACTTCACAATTTTTTTTTTAAATTGTGTTAAATCAAAATTGTTTAAAAAAAGTTTGTGTAAAAACAGAATTAGGTATTTTATAAAAAGTATTTTACTTTAAGTTAAAATCTGCTCTTAAACTCTAATTAAATATAAACAAACATTCAACAAAAAAATAATTGCCTGCAAGAAAATTATTACATTGTATTATAAAATACTGTAGAATTATAACAAAACCAGTTATAAGTTAAAGTAATTTTATAAGTAAGATATAATTCTAAATAATAATACCAATACCGGAAATTGAGAATGTAGTATAATATTTATATCTGGAAAATATTTCATTAATTTTTATGCTTATGGATGTATATGTATCCTTGTTGTGAGCCAGACAGTTTGAAGGTGTACATTTTTGAGTTTTACTGTTAGATGAATTTTTTTGAAGGAATTGTAAACCTCAGTCAAGGAAAAAAAAAACTATTGAACGTTCTCATGGAAATAGATCAAATGTCAACCCTTAACATCCACAATTTAGGGAGGAAGAAGGCACATGTCATCACGCGCCTGCGAATTAGTCATTATAACAAGTAAATGACCAGTTGGCTCAATGCCAACGACGATTGTATAAAAATGATTGTCATGGAAAGTTCAGGGCAATCGTCCCAGGAAGTTCTTGGTACAAGCGTCTCCCATCCCGGTCCTGTCCGAGAAGCAGGTAGAAGACATAGGACTGTTCCAGCTTCCATATTCCAGAATGATTGTCGCATACAGTCATCAGACAGCATGTTGAGATATATTTGATGGCAGAAACCTTTGTAAACTCTCTCTCTAGAGGTTAGGCACATGGCATAGTGACTAGTTTGATCGCCTTTACCAATAAATTTATGTTATCTGCATTTAATCATTTAATACTTTATGTATGCTCCTGTAATTTAGATTAGTATAATAAACTCCTTATTTGTTTGTTTAATCTGTGAACCTATCTATCATTGCTTGCACGAACACCCGTTGACTTTCTCAACCCCCTCGCCACTCGATAAACAGCCATCCAGTGATGCTGTAAGTGGATCTCGCCGATCCAACCATTAGAGGGCTCTGTCCCCTTGCCCATATTCTCACATTGTCATTCAATACTAAGCTCAAAATTTTAAAAATGAAAGTAATCTAAAAACAAAATTTTTATATCTCACTGAATACAAACATATTCAAACTGGTATTATAATAAGACATTTATATTTTCAACAAAATAGATTTAGATCTATAAACTGATTCTCAACAAATACTAGAAAAAATAGAATATTGTAAAAAAATTAGAAATTAAACTGAAACAGTAATAGTGATGTAAAAATAACAGATGTGTTCATCTTTTGGGCAAAAAGAACTTTATCTTATCTTTATTTTTGTTAAGAAACTGAGATGACAAACAGTCAAATTAAACAATATATTGATAGAATAAATGAATCAAAAATATTAAATATCTAACCACAAAAGACTATTAAGTGAACGTGATAATTGCTGAACTAATTACATTCATTCACTGAATAGGAGTGCTACAATTAAAAATATTACATTTTTGTTCTTGAAGGAGAAATAATGTTTTAACTAATGTTTTTTTTAAAGGGTATCTTTGGATAGTGAACATTTTTATCTAAATCTAAAAGATATATATCTATGTTTCTGGTAAAAATTTTACACAATATATTACTAAAACAAAATTACATAAATAGCATGTTAAGCAATGTTGGCAATCTTTGTTATAAGTTTTTACAGTGAATTAATCCACTATAAAAACTGTGTTGCTAATCCAGTCATTTCTTGCAGAGGGGGATGCTGGATTACTGACTGTGTATTGGCCAAAAGGCAATGAATGGCATGATCTGTTGCCCTTTGGTGCCAATTCTGTTTGGATGCAAGTGGCAAATAATATGATGTGCCAAAATACAATACTGTACACAGAAATGATATCTGAATAAACAGAAAAATAGGATGTTTGACATGACTAATATTTTCATGGAAATGAAAGTGCATAGGAAATCACATTTGAGAGTATGATGGATAAGCAAGAGTCTATATAAATTTATTTATTATTGGAATTTACTTTTATCATGTATTAAAAATATTAAAACTTGCATACAATGTAAGAAATGTTTAGACAACACACATGAAGAAAATGAATAGTTTTATTTACATTCTTATTTTATTTTCTTTAAAAATTATTTTTTAAAAACTGGACATTTTGAAAAAAGTTTGCTACAAATCTCTAATTACTGCATCATTATTATTAAATTATATCCTATACTTATAGCATGGTGGCTATTGTATTTATCATCAATAACGATAAACTTTTTATATTTAAAAAAATTCAAACTGTTTCAAATAAGGGACATCTATTTTAACAGGAAAAAGAAAAAAATTACCTCTCAGAGCTGGATTGGTTTGCATCATTGTACGGAGCAAAGGTAGATTCAGACTAGTAGCTCCAACAGTTGGTGTTAAATTTATTCCTCCAGGTTGCACTAGATTAGCAGCATGAGGTGTTATACCTGGTGTACGGGGAGGACCTAAGCCAAATGCTGCAGCCGGAGGTATAGTCATTGGTGGCATTGGTGATGTATTCATCTGACGCTGTGCAGCTAGAGCTTGTTGTTGTTGCTGCATAAGACGATGTTCCATTAATTTAGCTAATCCCATATTAATGTCAGGGCGCAATAAGTGATTAGCTGAAAATAAATATTTAAAAACCACATTAAATTTCAACAAGTTTTGCTTTTATCAGCACTGTATCTTTAGATCAAGAAAATCTATAAATAGTTCAAAAAATAATCTTTATAAATATAATTTACATTTTAAAAATTTTTCATGTATTTAAACATATTAGAACAGTGCAAACTGACCACTGAAAACATTGAAAAATTTCAAAAGCAAAATTACTATATACAGACTTTCTTGAAATTGATTTTCTAATATTTATATAAATTTAATGAAATTACCTTGTGGAGTACCTCCCAAAAACTGCTTATTATGAACTAATCCCTTATTCCCTGAGAGTGTTCTGTTGAAATGATCACTAGAATTCATATTTTGGTTACCACCTTTTACTATTGGACGACCTTGACTTGGAATTCCAATCTGTCCCTGTGATCGGTTTTGGTTCAAGGAAGATTGTCCACTATGGAATGCTCTAGGACCTATATTTGTATTACCAGCTGTAGGAATTGTGCTGGAAATTCCACGAGATAATTCTGTAATGGTATAATGGTTAGAAGCAATTGATATACCATTTCCTTCTGTTGATACTAGTGGAAGATTGTTTCCATTTCCATTTATTTGAAGACTATCATTGTTTGATTCAATTGAAGTTTTGCTATCGGGAGAATCTGAAAGTAAATACATATATTCTTAAATATGTACACTAGTAGGCCTGTAGCACAATCACATTGCTAATACATATACAATATGTAGTCCGTATTAAATTCCTTTTATGTTGTAATGTAAATTGTATTTGTTATAGTTAGAGACTTAAAAATGGCATTGATTGGTTATGCATGAGATGGATATTTAGGAAAAATTTTTTATAATTGTAAAAAATTACAAAAATAAACTGTAAAAGGTAAAATAGAATTACACAGTAATGTAACTGGATGTGTCACTATTATTAATGTCTGGAATAGGAATCATTTTTCTTTCAAATAACTGTAAATGTGAAACTAATTAGAAAAGCTATATATATATTAAACTATCGAAATAGATGATCAATACAAAACCTTCCTCACTTATTTCTAGCCGTTTATATATTCAAATATATTCAGGTTACGACAGACTTTTAAATCAAAATGTACTATAAGTACTTGAAATTTTCAATTAAATTTTTGAAGTGAGAAACAAATAACAGTGCCACTTCCAGTTTGTGAAATAGGATGCTATGCTGCTTGTATGATTAGCAGAATTTAGACCATGTGTCATAGATTAAACTCTAATTCTGATTATGTGAGACATTCTTTGATGCTTACACACACACAGTACATATACAATAATTGTAGTAGAACAGATTTTTTAAATTTTATTTTTACCATATTTATGGGAGTATAATTTTGCTTTATATAAATTTAATTAGTTTTTTGTTTATAAATGATTCAAGTTCACACAGCAGAGTTTTGTATTGCCCTGGATTTTTTTTATTAACTATATAGTTTTTTACTATGCCATCACTAGAGGGACCCAGTTTTAACAATCATATTGAGTTAGAGGCAAGCCTCAACATAAAGATCAACTCTGTCATGTGAAGTTGTGTTTGTGAGGAGCATAGAAGAGGATGAGATATGAAGACACTTGTGTTTGAATGTTTATTCTAAATTTTATTATTATTATTTATCATCCTAGTTTTTTTATTGATTTTAAATCTTATTCAAAATATATGTATATACTACAATGTAATAATGAAATTTATTGAGTATTCTAGAAAGAAAAATCAATCTACTAATTTCTCTCCATATAATTAATAACACAGTAATAAAATTAGATTTACTGTTGTTTTGTATAAAAACAATGATCTTTATTTCTTCAATATATGGCAACTGAGTTTGGCATTTAAATTACTTTAAATTTCTAAGCAATACTAATTCTTGGTATTTTTCAAATCAAGTGTTCATTTATATTTCCATAATTATCTACAATACTATAAAGTATTGCTATGCAATTCTATTGTGATATATACAAGTATCAATAGTTATGTATCAAACCTTTAGTAATTTCAAAAATGATGTCATGAAATCATAAATGTGCCTCCCTGCTTTTTAAAAGATGAATAATGTATGTAATTACCTGGCATTTTGTCACAAATTGATGAAGTGTCAGATTTATCCTTTTCTTGCCTTTCAGAATGCATTTTTCGCATAACTGATGTTGGAGTAAAAGCAGCCATAGTTGGACTCAATCCCTGCTGTAAATAAACAAAATATATTATTATTAATATAATAAGTTATATTAAACTTTGATTTATTTTTGACTCAAACATACATATACAGCAATTAAAATTTGGAACTACAATAAAGCAGTGAAAATTTGAAGTAATTGGGACTGGACCCTATCTAGATTTTTGAATATATGTGTAAATTAGTATTTAGTATTGTAAACTCTAAATACACTGTAAATCAAGCTTAGATGTTCTTAGTTCAAACTAGTATTTCATAAGGAATATAGTACTACTTACAAAGACAATTCAAAATATAGATGGCAAAATCACAACATTTAAACAAAAAATACATTAATTATAATTTCAACATTAAAGTTATGAATTCTGAGTAAATGTTATAACAACAACAACAAAGTTACCATTGAAATGACAAGGTCATACCAAAAAAGGAAATGGATTTTTTAATGGTCAAATCCAGATTTTTGACGCTCCGAAATTTCAATGCTTTACTGTACTTCATAAAAGCTTTTTCAAATTTTGATAAAATAGCTAATTAAAAAATCGGCCAATGATATTTACATGTTAAGAATATAAAAATATATTAAAGACAAATATTTTTGTATCTTAAATATATTTTTAGTATGTAAATAACATAGAACAAATAGTTGATTAAATCTTGATCAAAGTTTTGGTATCATTACCAGGCTGGAAATTCCACGAGATAATTCTGTAATGGTATAATGGTTAGAAGCAATTGATATACCATTTCCTTCTGTTGATACTAGTGGAAGATTGTTTCCATTTCCATTTATTTGAAGACTATCATTGTTTGATTCAATTGAAGTTTTGCTATCGGGAGAATCTGAAAGTAAATACATATATTCTTAAATATGTACACTAGTAGGCCTGTAGCACAATCACATTGCTAATACATATACAATATGTAGTCCGTATTAAATTCCTTTTATGTTGTAATGTAAATTGTATTTGTTATAGTTAGAGACTTAAAAATGGCATTGATTGGTTATGCATGAGATGGATATTTAGGAAAAATTTTTTATAATTGTAAAAAATTACAAAAATAAACTGTAAAAGGTAAAATAGAATTACACAGTAATGTAACTGGATGTGTCACTATTATTAATGTCTGGAATAGGAATCATTTTTCTTTCAAATAACTGTAAATGTGAAACTAATTAGAAAAGCTATATATATATTAAACTATCGAAATAGATGATCAATACAAAACCTTCCTCACTTATTTCTAGCCGTTTATATATTCAAATATATTCAGGTTACGACAGACTTTTAAATCAAAATGTACTATAAGTACTTGAAATTTTCAATTAAATTTTTGAAGTGAGAAACAAATAACAGTGCCACTTCCAGTTTGTGAAATAGGATGCTATGCTGCTTGTATGATTAGCAGAATTTAGACCATGTGTCATAGATTAAACTCTAATTCTGATTATGTGAGACATTCTTTGATGCTTACACACACACAGTACATATACAATAATTGTAGTAGAACAGATTTTTTAAATTTTATTTTTACCATATTTATGGGAGTATAATTTTGCTTTATATAAATTTAATTAGTTTTTTGTTTATAAATGATTCAAGTTCACACAGCAGAGTTTTGTATTGCCCTGGATTTTTTTTATTAACTATATAGTTTTTTACTATGCCATCACTAGAGGGACCCAGTTTTAACAATCATATTGAGTTAGAGGCAAGCCTCAACATAAAGATCAACTCTGTCATGTGAAGTTGTGTTTGTGAGGAGCATAGAAGAGGATGAGATATGAAGACACTTGTGTTTGAATGTTTATTCTAAATTTTATTATTATTATTTATCATCCTAGTTTTTTTATTGATTTTAAATCTTATTCAAAATATATGTATATACTACAATGTAATAATGAAATTTATTGAGTATTCTAGAAAGAAAAATCAATCTACTAATTTCTCTCCATATAATTAATAACACAGTAATAAAATTAGATTTACTGTTGTTTTGTATAAAAACAATGATCTTTATTTCTTCAATATATGGCAACTGAGTTTGGCATTTAAATTACTTTAAATTTCTAAGCAATACTAATTCTTGGTATTTTTCAAATCAAGTGTTCATTTATATTTCCATAATTATCTACAATACTATAAAGTATTGCTATGCAATTCTATTGNATTACAATTGAATAGAAATACATACATCACACTACAGAAGGCCATTACATTGAATTCATGTCATATTGTTAGGAAATTCCTGAATATAGACACTGGCACACTTATTTAATTTTTTTTCTGGTTGCTATGTCTTGACTCTGATCCAGCATAGTACACAGCCACCAGTGTGAACTGATTTTAACTCACTAAACCAAACATAATAATAAATAAGAAAACAAGTATATTGTAAATAAATATATATTCTGAAAGGGAAATATGACTGCAAATTTATTTGATCATAATAAAGGTTAAAAATGAATTCTAGTCTATTAATAAAATTCTTTATCAAGAACTGTTTACCTTCCACATTAACATACATATCCCTTCCCAGAAAACAACCCTGCGCTAGTGCAGTGAATTTTTTTTCGGCATTAATGCAGTGGGGTGTTTGTCCACCCCAACATTTTTTTTGGTCCATGAAGCATGTAAGTAAAAATTCATAAAGTTTTACTCATTTATTTGGTAAAGGCATGTGTCATTATACCAGGGCTGTGGAGTCGCGTAAAAATCTACCGACTCGAACACTGACTTTTCCTTACCATCCGACTCCGACCAGGGGCGGACATGTTACCGAAAGAGATCTGGAAATTCTGATGTCATCACGTGACTTCAGAATAAGCGATTCAATAAATAGAGTTCTAATAAAGATAGAACGTAGAAACTTTTTATTCCAAAGCTATAAGACTCCTCTAAGTAATATATAAATATGTATTCAATAATTTTTACTTTTTTGGCTGTTATATATAACAGATGGAAAGTGTAGCGCTAGGTGAAAAAATGACCTTTCCCAAATTTTTACATTTTTGGACTCGGGACAACTTGAAATTTTGAGTTAATTAAGCAAAAGATTCGAGGTTTTTTCTATATGTGTGGATTTTAGACTGTATGTGGGGCATGCTTTTGTTCACCCTGTTTGAAGCCTAATAATTTCTGTAGTCAGAATCGGAATCACATGGTTTAACACAGGAGTTAGTTATTAAGCCTCAAAGTGGTTGAACTAAATCGTGTCCCTATATAAATTCTAACATCTTAGACGAGAACATCTTAACAGATTTTACTGTACAAAAAATGTATAAAATGACAAAAAAGCTTACTTTGAGGGTAGAGACAAGTTTCATTTTATTATTATTATTTTTTTAATTTTGAACACTAGTAACGAATAAAATATTCATTAAAAGATATGACATATGACCACTTTTATGTCTTTACCCTGTCGTTCTTTAATTAAGAACCAAAATTTAATAGTATTAATGCCTCTTTATATGCAAGTTACAGTGCCACATTTCATCTCTTAAACTTTACCCATTCTGAGATACAGTGGTACCTCGGTATAAGTCTGCTTTAGAATACGTCCAATTCAGAATACGTCCTGTTTGGACGAAACAAATTTCGGTATACAACTTTTGTTCGGTATACGACATAATTCAATCATACACGCCATCAATGAACAAGTAGCACTATTGGTGTACTAGACCAGACTAGATGTTTACGGTGCAACGGTTTATAACTTTGTTTAATTTCTTCTGATTTTAATTCATAAGTAAAATTTTATTATTTTTATTAATCACGAATCCCAAAAAGGCAAATGAAAAGCGACAGAAAACCAAAAATATGACTAGAATTACAATGGAACTAATGAAAGAGATTGTTGAGAAATATGAAGGTGGCACGCGTGTTCAAGATTTTAACTGTTGTTTACCGTATTGGGAGAACAACAATATGGACAATCGCGAAAAATAAAGACATTATTAAATCTGCTAACGTTGCAAAAGGGGTTAAATCAATTTCTAAACAGAGATCGAAGACATTATACATTAGATCATGTCGAGAAATTGCTTTTGCTTTGCAATGATTAAAAACAGAATGTTGGAAGTGTTTTGTTTTTACCAATGGTATTTCTCTCTTGCTTGTAGATGATTGAGTGCTCAAAATTCAGTTACTTTTTGCAGTTCAACCAGTTTTGCATTCATTTTTCATTTTTGCTATTTGTCCAGTGTGAACTAAGCTGCTCCAGCTTTTAATTTTCAGAGTTTAGTAATTTTTGAAATATGAGGATATTTCAGCTTTGAATTAAACTAATAATTTTTACATTACATTTATTGGGAAACTCAAGGAATTCTAATTATCCAAAATATCCAAAATTATACAAACTTTTTTCACTAGCAAAAAGATTTGACAATTCCAAATAATTTGTGAAATGGTAAAATTTGGCAGAAACTGTCATGTTGATGTGTTATTCACTCTGTTTTTTCATTTTTGCCACCAAACTAATTACATTTTATTGACATTACTTAATAATTATCAATGAAAAATTGTTTAATTCAAATATTAAATAATTTGAAATATTTTGCATTTTCCTAGAATTTTGAATTAACCAAGTTTGACTGTATTTTTAATTTGATAAAACAACCACTCAAAATGTAATTTGATTTAACAAGATTATATGTAATGAACAGAAATTCAAAATTATCTAAAATAAGCAAAATAATAAACTCAGTAAATATAACTCTCTTAAAATTTATGTATCAACTTTTATTGGAAAATAAATACAAACTAACTTCATTCTCACTTTTTTAAATGTAAAAAAAGTATAACAATGTTTTTATGTACGGCAAACAAGTTCAATAACATCCTAAAATTTATAGAATTTGATGTGCTATATTTTAAGAGATTACAGTTTTATCATTAAAAAGGAATTAATATATATATCTGACATGTAATTATATTTGATTGTTAAAAATAAATATTAGATCTTAGCCAAATATTGAAGTATCAATATTTAAAATTATATTACAAAATTACCTTGGCAGGAGACATTGAATTTGATGTTTTGACTGAAGAATTAATGTTAGGAGAGCGATCTCTGTTTAAAAAAAAATAAATANTCCTTCATGCATTACCACACCGTTTATCCGATTGCCGTGAAGCTTTACACGTGTGACAAATAAAATTATGTTTATAAGTAATTTAATCATTAAATTTTCCATAATTTCCTGTGTTCCTAAAAACTATCAATCTTAGATCTAATGTATTCATCTAATACCGTCTTATAGGGGGATCTACTGTACATATGATTATATATTACATTAGTACATAAATCCATTAAAATAAAAAACAAAATTTATCAAAACTCATTACATTAGATCTTATTATAAAACCAATAATAAAAATCTAAATTGTTTTTCAAGCATTTTTGTCACTCTGATTCATTTGCTGACATTGTACTTTGGCACTCAATGCAAATGACAAGCAGCTAGCTATGTTTGGTATTTTTATCAGTGTGTTTATCAAAGTCAGCCATTTTGAATTTGTAAGAAAATAAAACTAATTAAAATAAACTTATAATAATAAATGTAAATAAAAATAATTTATCTATATTATAAATAATAAGTGTGGTCACATTATAGTTATTTTAAAAATAAAAAAAACTAAATAAATATTTATAAAATTTAAAAAAAAAACGTAATAATACTGTGGGGTGTTTGGACATCCCACTGAAAATTGTTGTCTTTCTCTTACTGGAGTTTCTGCAACACTGTAGTAATTTCTGAGCATGCTCTATACATAAAATCATGAAGCTACTGAAGAGGAAACAAATATTTCTTGCGAAATCTATGAATAGTGCAACTTTTAAAATGTTTGGAGTGTTGAAAATCACCACTGCACGAACCCAGGGTTAAGAGATGAATCATCCTTTAACAATGATCCAAATTTCAACAAGGGCAGCTTCAAAAGAAAGCACCATTGCTTAAACTGACTGGGTACTGGGGTATCATCAGTTGTTTGTATAAATAGAGAAGAAATAAAAAAAGAAGGAGCTTTAGTAAACAAGAAAGAAGAGAAAATGAGAAACTATTCTGATTATTTTTACTCTAATTGAAAAAAATAAAAATAAAAATGTAGTGACCCCATGCAACAGACTTACTGAAATGGAGATATTAGACATTTGGCCTGAGTTTGCAAAGAATTTCTCTGTAGCAGTAATCACAGTAACAATGGACTATTGCTGGAGATGGTCTACTTTAATTTACAACATGTTTCCAACGAATTAACTATTCAAACATTCACCTAGTGTAGATAAGTTATTTTTACTTCCTTTTTATAAAAGAAAGTAAAAATAACCTTCCTTAAGAAGGAAGAGCAATTAATATGTTTCCACTGGAAAATCGTAACGTATCTGTGGTACTTTCCAAATCTCACTTTCTTTGAAATATAGTCTTTTTGTTCTAGATATAACCATTTCAAATGAAAAAATTAAACTAATCTGAATAGCTTGAAATTTTATTCATATCTCTTTTTAATTTGTTTTTAGTTTACAGTTTCTTCTTTTTTTAGAATTTATTTAGTATATCTAAAAAGAAGATAAAAGGCCATAAACTTATTACATAATTAAATATTTGATTTGTATTATATCGTAAATGAGATATGTAACTTAATTACCTTTGTGCTTCTTGTTTACGAAATTTTTCCTTCTGTTCCTCTAATTTCCTTTTTATTAAAGCCTGTTGAAGAATGGATTGAGTATGAACTGCTAATTCCTGTGGAGAGGGAACACGAGGCAAAACACCTAATGGATTCTACAAAAAAATAAATAAAAAACTAAGATAATTTTTAGAAATATTTCTGAAAAGATATTTTATATATTAATTATACCCAACAAAATGTTTGTCGTAAGAAATTATGAATAAATAAAAAAACTACTATGCATATAAAATTGCCTAAAGGCAGTAATTAAATAGTTTGAATCAGTTCTTGCATTAAGTATATTCAAAGGCCTTCACTTTCAATTCTTGATGATCTATTTTTTAATACTAATCACTATGAATAATGAAAAGTTGTGTGTAAATTGGATTGTTATTAGCAATGTAGCTCTTTATCAAGAGGATTTATCATATGAAACTATTAAACTTCATAGAAATGATGAAACAAGTGAAGTTAATGATTATCAGCACAAAACCTTTCTCACTAATTTCTAGCCTTATTAGTTCTAGCTACTTATGCATAGAAGTTAATGATGACTACCATTATGGTAGTCATCATTAACTTCACTTGCTTTATTTCTAAAATGGAATGTATTAACAAAATCTGTAAATGGTGGACATGCCACTAATGTTGAAGTATTTAACAGATAATGGATGTAGAAATCTATTTTCTAAATAGATATTACCGTTTAAGTCATAAGCTTATTTGAATAAAAGTTAAATAACATTTTTGTTCCCAAATATTAATCAGTGGAATTATCTTCCAAATCTAAAATTTAATAGTAATAATAATTTATAAATAGCATAAATTTTAAAAAATCATTGAAAATTGATATAATAATATAAACAAAACTTGAAAAGTAATTTTTAAAACTTTTCAAAATGGCAAGTTCAATTGCATAAATAGCCAGGAAGGGCAACATTTAACATTTTCCCATTCTAGTAATTTTAACTGAAATTAATCTCTTAAAATTGTTAATAATGAGCAAATCTACATAAATAAACTTCAGAACAGATATATAGTATGAAAGTATCTTAATGAACTTTTACATTTGCCTTAGCCTATTCTGGTACACAGATAAGAGCAATAAAAATAAATTTGTTCTAAAATATAAGCAATAAATATATTTAATCCATTATACTAATTTAGATGAATGTTTTTTGATGTTATAAGCAGTATTCTCAAAAACAGCCTACGAAGTAAATTCTACTCACTATATAAAATTGTTTAATACATTTCTTAAAGAGAACACACATTCAATAGATAAAAATACACGTGTGACAAATAAAATTATGTTTATAAGTAATTTAATCATTAAATTTTCCATAATTTCCTGTGTTCCTAAAAACTATCAATCTTAGATCTAATGTATTCATCTAATTATAAGAAATATTTAAACCTCATCCAAGGAATCATTTTAGAAGATAATATTCCTAATTACAAAAACAGGAAACTATTACATTTTTAAAATTCTAATCATTAATAATAATAATAATAATATTTAGAGAGACAAAACATAAGTAAATAAACATCCTGAATGTGCAAGGGCAATATTAACTCCAAAAATGCATTGTTTTATCAGAGAAGGATCATCTTCCAATATTCTCCAGTGGGCTGATGGACAAAATATCCATTCTGTTCATGGAGAATGGAGCTTCTTGTCACATCGCCAAAAGATCCAGAATTGGCTGGCAACAGAAGTCATCCGAAAGACTTCCATGGGCAAGTCAGTCAACTGACATGAATCCCATTGAACATTCCGGAAATCTGCAGAATTGTGCAGAGTGACAACATTCATGAAAATCCATTTCCCATGTTGAACTTTTAGATTGTTTGGGTATCATGTGGTCACAGGCCAAGATAGAACACATCAATTCTGTGTGAAATTAGGTTAAGGTTTTAAAGAAAGCAAGTGATGAGACAACTAGATTTAACTCGTCGTCACGTGCGTGCGCAGTCAAACAGAAATTCCACACCCTTGGTCAATCCGGCACCAATTTAAAAAATTAATTAATAAAAATTTAGTGTCGAAAAGTGGATATTTTTACTTTAATCCAGTTCTATAATATGTTTGTAGTTGAATTCAGTCAAAAAATTTTAATTTCATTATATTTTAATGAAGATTTAAAATTTTTAATATTAGAAGGTAATTAGCATAAATTACAAAGTGTCGTTTCCTGTTCAAGTTTATTGTCCTAAACATGAGCCAATGTTTGTTTTTACTTTTACTGATGTTTTTGCTTTTATTTCAACCTTGTCCACTTTGGTTACAGAAAACGGAAAGATCGGCATCATGTGATCAATTACCTCACTTTTTACCACAGAAATTTCCTTACCTTGAAAGTTTTTTTTCCTCAATTTTAATTATTATTAACTAACTTTTTTTTGATGAATTCTCATATTTGTGTTATCTGAAGTTTTAGATATTTTTTTTTATTAAGTTTTATGCATTTGTTTTTTTATTCATTTTTATATATAAAATATAATAAAATTCAAAAATTAATTAAATATTATTGAAAATGCTAAACTATAAGTGCAGTGTGCTTTATAATATTATTGCAAACAGATATAACCAATTATTTTATATACATGTTTATTATTTTAATTTTTATAAGTTATTTAATTTGATGCAACATGATGCTCTCAGAATCAGTCACGTGTTAATCAATATGGTGGCAGGACTTGATTCAATTACTTTTTCATTTGAGATGTTCAACAAAGTGTATTATTTTAATGCAATTTTTATATTTTTACTGATATATATGCTGGACTACGATTATATTTTCAATTTCCACATTTTCTCTACTATCTAGAAGTATAAAATACTTATGGGTAAAAAGCCAGATTTTTATTTATATTTTCTGAAATTTGATCTTTCACAGGATCGTATTATTTTTCAAATTCAAGGTAGTAAAGCTTTGTTTATTTTCTCCTGTGAAAGTAATAGACTCTGCCAGTCCTCCACTGTGTAGTACAATAAATAAACTGCTAATTTTTTTAATACTTTGTTTTCAAAAACTTTCTTCTTTGTCAGTAATGGGTGAACAACTAACAAATTGTTTTGTTGCATTAAGGGAAATGTTTTGTCTCAGATTTGACAACTAGTATTGCCAGTAATGAATTCTATAATTTTATATATTTAATAATTTACGAAAGATTTATAAAATTACCAAGTAAATGTTTGTTCACAATTACTAAATGGTATTGCAACGTTCATTATGAACATAAATTTTAACTGTTGCAAATTAGAAAGTATTAGATTTCTTATCATAAAACTGAACTCAGGGCAATAACATGGAAGCAAGAAAATTGCATTATCAAAAAAGCTGCAATGACTTATTTGAAATGTTTTGGGATTGGTCCTGTCATTGAAACCAGGAGACAAAGATATAATGTATAGCATTGTGGTAAAGGTTAAATATTCTACATAGTTATTTTATTAAATCGCTTTTAAATTGTTGCGCATAACAATCGCGTAAGTACAGCACTCTCACACTGCGAGAGAATTTACTGCAGGTGGTGAAAAGGTATTGATTTTTGTAAAATTTCTCTGAAAAAAAGTCAAACTTCAAAACTATTGTGGGAATCGCTTCAGAACATATCAGATAAGAAATACTAAAAAGTCTACACTTCAATTGTTTTATTTTTAAGAAATTCAATAAAAAACCGCTATGTATCTGCTGGATACATACGTGCCCAGATGCAGTTAATAAACGAAAATGCTTTAATTTATATATTACAGTTGCTCACAATTTAATATTAAAATTTAAAAAAAAAAAATACAAAAATTATATGAGCCATGGTGCCATATAATTTCATAAAATGATTTAAAAATACCAATGGAAAAATTAAATTATTTCCAGGTCAAATTTGAGTTTTTTAGAAGTTATTCGCATTAAAATAATTTGATTATAAGCACAGAAGTGCGCGCACGCCACTGCTGCAGCTATTTTTAGTAACATCAACTGACGGAAAATTTGAAAATTGAAATCCAAGATCAAGCGCACCATAGTGCCGATTTGACACCAATAATTAAATAAAAATAATAAAACATTTTAAGCAAAAATTGAATTGTGGATCATAAAATTGAAAAAAAATTAAAACAGGTAATAATTTTTTCATATTTTTCAAACAATTAGAATTTTTACACTAATTAAAAATCGATTGGTGCCTAATCAGCACTAGGCGTGCTGACAAGTTAATATGTAAATTTAACGTTTGTATCATATGGATACTGTGAATTAAAAGTTTCAGAAAATAAGGGTATCTTCTTTGTTTATGGATTGTCTCTGTATGAAGTAAAATGTAATTGTATGATAATATTTTTTAATGTAATGTTCAAGATAATAAAAACATAGCTCAGCAATTATAAGTGCTTACAATGTAGTTCGAAATAAGTTTAAAAGATTTTTCAAACAATTGTACATAAAAAAAAAATTATGTAATTTCTTAATACTAATTTTAAAGATTAAAAATAAGTAATAAGTTTATAATAAATTTATATTAGTAATAATCGTAAGAAGCCAATATGCATTAACCTATTCCCTGGTATTCTCGACATATCTTGGGTTTAAACATGATGACCTTGACCTGTGAACCTGATATATCTCGTTTCTGCATCGGGACGCTTTTGACACTAGATGTCATTAGTCAGCATAATTTTTATATTAAAACTAACTTCCAAAATATAATTTTTTTGTTTTTACGTTTATTAATATGGCTATTTTGTTTGTGAAAAATAAAAAAATATTAAGTAAAACACACCTTTAAAAATTCAGCAAATTTACTAATAAAAACATTTTCAATTGGTTTAACCGATCCTTCTCAGTTACGATGAGATAGAATGTGAAAATAGAACATAAATTTAAAAATAAATGATAAATCATAATTCCAAAATAAATACATAACTGAAATCATAGTTGTGAATAATAAATAAATAACTACAGAAAGAAAATCTATATATATAAAGCTGAAAAACCAGATTCTTTCTTTCTGTCACTGTATGCCAAAAATGGCCACTAGGGAGGCCCCTAGCTATTATTTAAATTAACAATAAATTCAGTATATTATTATTTCATGCAGTATTTTTTGCATTTTTGGCTGCGTTTTAGTAGGGTACGCCATGAGAAATTCAGAATATTTATAATAGGAATTTATTATTTATACCATGGAATGACACCAGTCCTGCTAGAACACCCATGAGGGGCGTCTCGGGCTACTAGAATAGAAGGATTGGAAGTATGAAATAATCTAATAATCTTGATCTTTGTTGTTGTTTTTTGCCAGGGCAACACTGTGCTCATCTGCTGGTAAACAATAAAAAGTAAAAACAGGCAAATAAATGTCCTTTAATAAAATTAACTTTATAAAAAGACTACCATGCTATAGCTAAGTTGTTGGAGTCTCTATGGTTGATTATACGCTAGATATGTTGATGATATCTTGTGGCAGAGAAAACCAAACCTACAGCAATTTTTAAAGGAGATCAATGATAACCCCTATGGATTATTCCTACAATTAGATCAGGAGAGTGAAACATCTGTAAACTTTTTGGACATTTCTGTCTCTTACAAATATGGCGAAATTTGGACCAAGGTATACAGGAAACCTTGTTTTCAACCCATTTTAATTCCACATCACTCTGTGGATCCTCTCCACATCAGATTGGCAGCCTTCAGATCCTCGATAAGAAGGGCATATACACGTTATCAGCATAAGTGACACCATATCAGAGCTGAATTACATCTTAAAGATTGCAGAACAACAAGGTTATCCAATAGAAATGATTTGGAGGTTGATCACAATGTTTCAAACAAAACATCAGAATACATCGGGGATCCAGAAACGAAGAGTGGTTTTGAATTATTTCCCCTTTTTAAGGCATAGGAAAGTAGCCAGAACTAATAATCTCCAAGTTGTATATCAATACAATCCAATGATATTCAAAATTTTAAGGAATGATAAAAAAAAACCATATAACCATAATTTGGCTGCAGGGATTTACTCCATCCCAATAATTGACCAACATTTCAAATCAAAACTGGTTTATGTGGGTTCCACCATGTGCAACTTACAATAATGGCTCTATACAATTGATAAAAATCTTGATAGCATGATGTTGGCAGCTTGCGCACAACATCAGGACATTCAGGTACAATNTAAATCATAATTCTAAAATAAATACATAACTGAAATCATAGTTGTGAATAATAAATAAATAACTACAGATCCGTTAAACTGATCAAAAACATTTTTGTTAGTAAATTTATTTGCTGGATTTTTAAAGGTGTGTTTTTCTTGTCTATTTATCCCTCTGATAAAAAATATATTGATAAAAAAATAACTTTGGATGATACAATAGCCACAATTTTTTTTTCTAAAATGTGGAATCTTCGTTAAGCTTAACATTGACAAAAATTCAACATGGTGTAACATGCAATGGAAAAAAATTTCAACATGGAATAGATTAAGTAATAATGCAATATCCAATTAATCATTTTCACAGAATAATAAAGATAGAAAATAATTCTACATGTTGATACAATTTGGATAGGAATTTAGCTCCTACTAGATGATATTGAATCTGAAGATTTTTCCTAATCAATAAACCTATGGTAACACACAGTTAAAACAAAGACAATGTTCTTTAATTATAAGAAAATTATCAACTGAAATATTGAAAATTTTTAATGCCTTTTAATATTAGCTTGAATCTAGGATCGCCACTTTTTAAATCTATTTTTTACTTGTCTAAAATGGACAAGTGTCTTACAATCCACAGCATCTCACATTCACTGGTCAAAACAATCAGCAGTCACTGTGAATACTCCCCACATGATGTATTATGCAACAATAATATCAATACATAATTTCAGCACTATAGAATATGCAGCAATGCTGAAATCACTTAAAATGCTGGTAATAAGCATTTGATTTAAACTCCTAGATGTTTGAAATGCCTTTAAGATGATATGTTGCAGTATTAAAAGTTACTGTATACGCAGAAGAAAATGGAAATAGAACTGCTAAATGTCACCTATTTCATAGCATTTGCATTGTTGTTCTGACTTGCTGTTGTTTAATAAGACTTATTTATATAATATAAATTTTTTCTTCCATAAAAAAATATTAAAATTTATTTCAAAATCAAAGTGTATCTTATAATCAAATAAATAAGATTTATTTGATTCTTTTTAATTCAGAAAGCCCTATAACAGTAAAAGTTTTTGAGATAAATACATGCAATATCTATGTTTTTCTAAAACTCTAACCAAAAATAATTTTAAATGTAGTCTACCTGAACTTGAAGATTGTTTGAGTTTGAATTTGCATTTCTTGCCAACGCTTGTGCTAACTGAGCAGGATGGATAGGAGCTGGTGCATGACTTAAAGCTGGAGGTTGCTGTCCAAATACTATTAAATATAACAATTTTTTAAAATTATGATACTGTTAAAATATTTATTTTCATCAGTAAAAAGTCAATACTAAAAGTATGGAATTAACAACATACATTATATTTTTATATATTTATGAAGCATATCACATTTTTAAAGTGTTTAATTATTTGAAAAATTAAATATAAAATTATGTTAAGACTTCTTAAAGATATGAATGTCATCTACATAATTAAAATTTTGCATACAGAATTATGTATTGAATATTAATTTCACCTAATGGAGAAGGAATGCGACCTTGGCCTCCAACACTGGGTCCAACATTATCTTGGGGAAGTGGTGACTGACATGGACTCAAGACATTATTCGAAGAAGGAATTCCCAAAGTTTGAGTCATAGTTACTTCTTGAGATGATGCAGGCCTTTGTTGAATTATAGGTACTTGGGACATTAATGAATTAGACTGATGTTGTTGCTGCTGCTGTTGCTGTTGCTGCTGCTGTTGTTGCTTCATTAAAAATGCCAATATCTCTCTCTGTTGTTGATGCATCAAAGCTTTAAAATAAATAAAACATTTTTTAAAATTTCTTTTAATCATATCTTACTTTTCTACTAATACTAATAATGAAATTTACCATTCATTGTCTGTTGATCATTTCTATTATTGAAGTTAGTATTTGTATTATGACATTGGTTATTAACAGATAGTGAATTTGGACTTATTACATTGGGTCTTTGAGTAGCAGAGTTTTGATTTCCTAATAGTTTGGCTAGTACATCAATTCTAAAATTCTGATTATGGGCTGCATGTTGTTGCTGTTGCTGTTGACGCAAATTAAATAAAGATGGAAGATCTTGTTGTTGTCTGCCGTATCCTACATAAAAGTTGGGTATGTGTTATTTCTCTAAACAGTTATTTCAGAATTAATAATTAATCTGTTTAGTAGCATTAACAATAAATTATCATATTTAATAGTTAATAATTAATAAAATTAGACAATAAAGTAATAATAATTTTTATTTAAATAAATAACTTTACTATTTACAGCTAGTCCAATAATGTTATCCATGTTATTAGTAAGAGAAAATTAATGCGATGTAAAACTTCAAATGTTATCAAGATGTGTTGTATTTAACCATTTAAATAGATAATAGTTAAATACATCAACACAGTATACTTAAGAATGAGTATTTGCATAAAAGATTATACAGTCGACCCCCCATAACGTGGGTTCCTATAACAGAAATTCCTGTAACATAGCGAAAAAATTGTAGCAATATTCGTATGAAAGAACTCCTAAAACGTCGTCACCGACTTGTGTCGCGACAAGATTGATAGAATCTGGACCAATAGTGGATGAGCAGCAGAACTACTTTCCTCCGCCCTGCACCACGCTACGGAGAGTTTAGGCGGCTAAATTGAGTTTGCTATCGTCTGTACAGTATTATATATAAATTAGGTACTGTACATATAATTATATATATTTTTATATATAAATTAGGTACTGTATATATAATTATATATTAACTTAATTTATTGTAACTTTATTATAATTATATATATAATTTCCGCCGTCTAGCACCACGCTACGGAGAGTTTAGGCTAGTAAGTTGAGTTTGTTATCATCTGTACAGTATGTAAATTAGGTACTGTAAGTCTAATACAGCACTAATTTTATACATTTCTTGTGAAAGAAACACTTCTTATTCAACGGCCATAAAAATTATTTATATTAATGATGTCTCCAAAGGTCAAGTTATTTTTTGCGAAAAATTCATTATCAGAAATCGTGGCCGCCGTTTCGTGCGCTGTTTCGTGACAAAAACAAGCTTGAGCAACGGCGTAGTCGAACGATGCACACTCGGTAAGTAATCCTACAATTTTTTGTTTATAGCATAGTTTATACAGATTATTCCTAAAAAATGAAAATGTTGAGTGGAATTAGTCTAGAATCGGTTAATTTTATAGAAGAAAACCTTTCAAACAGCCTTAGTCCATAAACGTCACACCTGTCGGGCTGCGATTGGCTCATGTATTTAATGATTCCTACAATGTAAAATTCGATTGACGTGGAACGTATCTAAGCATTATAGGGGGGTCTACTGTACTAAATATTTTGTATATACTTTTCTAATGAAAATCTACAAGATACAGTAGAGCATCGATTATCCGACCCCTGATTAACCATCACATTGGTTAACCGACTGTTCTAGTCAGCAAATTTCTAATGTCCGTTAGTTATGTGGCACTACAGTATTTGGCTATGTCTTGGCTACTTTAATATTATTTTTGTTAAATTTTTGCGTGTTTTAGCTGGCAACACTGGCTCGACCATTGAAGGGAGGCCAGTATTTAAATGAGGCTTTTATGAGTGGTTGTTTGTTTTGTGATCAATAAAATAATTTTTAACGATACAATAGCGACGATTATTATTTTAAAAAAAAATGTGTTAGGCTTAACATCGATAAAAATTCAACGTGAAGTAGGTTAACAATATACTAATTACATGGGATATACTAATACCGTGTTTCCCCGAAAATAAGACATCCGCAGAAAATAAGACCTAGCACAGATTTTGCTGAATTGCGAAATATAAGACCTCCCCCTGAAAGTAAGACCTATCGAAGTTTTTTTTAGTCGTAATGGTCATCGACAGATGGTTAAAAGTGGCCGTTGGCTTTTTGAAAGTACAGCCACTGATTGGTCAGCAGACAATTACGCCACACGGCATGATTTGCATAAGACTATGGCTTGGGAATCACAGATTTGCATAACGTTACGGCTGGTGATGGCTAATTGGTCGGCCGGGAATCACGCCACATGACATTTGCATAGTGCTACGGTTCAGTAAGCACTAATTGGTCATCGAGTCCGATGTTGACGCTATAAAAAGGCGACAGTTCGACACACCGGATATACGTCACTCTCGTCTAAGTTCGACTTGGGAATTTTTTTGTTCAATAATAAATGTGAATTCTTCTTCCTGGAAAAAATAAGACATTCCCTGAAAATAAGACCTAGCGCATTTTTCAGAGCAAAAATTAATATAAGACACTGTCTTATTTTCGGGGAAACACGGTATACTATACTAATAATGTAATTTTTCATTCTTTTCGGTTATTCGACCAACCCGAGGCCCCAATTGAGTCAGATAATCGATGCTCTACTGCAGGGCTTCTTAAACTATGGGTCGGGACCCCATTTGGGGTCGCTTAGCGAAATCTTGGGGTCGCGAGATTTTAATGCAAAATATTGAAAATGGCACTCATTGTGTCACTTCTGGTGCAGCAAGACAACGATTCTGCAACACTGATTGTAGTGTGAACTAGTGTACTGTTCTCTTTTCAGTGTATTCAGTTGTCTCTGTTCCATTGTAACACAAGAGTAAACTGTGGTAGTACACCATTATTGTTTTTGCAAATTTGTATAAATCTTTATTTTATACTTTTTGGGGTCGTGAAAAAAATCACAATCATAAATGGGGTCGTGAATAAAAAAAGTTTAAGAAGCCCTGCTCTACTGTATTACCACAGTTTTCCTTTGGACACAGGAAAATTTTAGTTTAAGAACATATTATTAGATATTTTAACATATTGACGAGCTTATTCCAAAATATATTATAGAAAAATTTGACCACAAAAGGATAGTACCCATAGCTTCTATAATTTATAATGTTTTGCATATTTAAAGCATTTTAATATATTAGATTAAATTATTATTTAACTTACTTTAAAATTATCATGATTAATACATAAAAAGTAATTACTTTTATATTTAAATATATTAATTTAAGTATAAAAATTACCTTAAAGCATATATATTTTATTTATTTATATGGTTTAATTATTTTCATTAATTTGTGTAAAATTAATGAAAATAATTAAACCATATAAATAAATTTAAGTTAAAAAAAATTTAAGTTGTTAAAATTCAAATTTAAGACAGTATTTCTGCCATTCTATGTCTATTGCAATAACATGCATTTTATACATCTATATTTATACATAATAATTTGTCTTAATTTATAAAATATTAAAATAAGACTTCAGCACTTATAGAAGTCTTTATAATGACTTCTGTAAGTGCTGAAGTCTTATTTTAATATTTTATAAATATAAAGTTAAAAAAGAATAGTAACTTTCAGACTCTCTAACACAATTTATAATTAATTTTTAGATACTTTTCATTCTCAGTTACTTATCTGTTTTATTATAGTTTTCATAAATGCATTTCTATAATGATCATATCATGAATATTTATATATTATTATTAGTGGTCATGAAATTTTACAAATGTAACTGCAATAAATTTTTAAAATTACCTGCAAAAGAATCTTTAGTGGGTAACTGTGATGATTTATCATTGTCTTGTAAAAAATTTAATAAATTGGAGTTATGAAGAGACATAGGTAGAGATGGTGGACATCGCATGGGCATTGTCAGATCAGATTCAGTCTGTTGCAAATGTAATGAAGATGTAGGGGAAACTCTACCAAGAAAATTTTGTAAAAGGTCTTCTTCCTGTAACACTTTTGATTTGTCCAATGGCCCCATTGTTATTGTTGAAGGAGGTGAGGGAGGATTTTCAGATATATGCCTAAACTGAAATTACAAAACACAGGGAAAAAAATTTTAAACAGCAGCATAATTTATATTAAAACACAAATATATTCTTGTGTAATGAATATTAATTTAATTTAACTGACAACTTTTAAGAAAAAGCTTTCTAAATTTTGCCCAAACTAATTAATTTTTTTTTTTTACTTTTGAGCAAACATTAAAAGAAATTGTATTTAAATTTAACAATATGTTCTCTCTCCTAAAACACTATCATGAAAGGAAAATATGAGAAAAATTTCCATAAGTAGTTACTTTTTGTACAAATTAAATTGATATTTATTATATAATTCATTGGTGTAGCTTTGTGTACTTGAAGTATCTATTTTAAAGTATTAGAAATATTTTGCATTACAATATACAGTCAAAAGTATTTATAATAATTCTAGTATCAAATTAAAAGTAAAATTATGTAACTAACTCCATATGGACCTTTTACAATTCAGTATCTCTGATTATCTAAGAAAAACCATTTTTCTTCAACATAATCAGAAAAAAATAATTGTAAATATCATCATTTTAATTTTATGCTGGAGACATACAGTAGTAATAATGATGATGACAATATTTACATTGTAAATATTTAATATAATAATTATTCAATATAAATGTATTGAAGTCAAAATAATACTGAAGATTCCTTTCTTTTAAACACACACAAATTAATCCGACAAATTTCAATCCTTTGCTCTTCTTGTTTATGATCAAGAATTTCCCATGACTAACCTATAAATAGGGTTTATAATTGATATTAAAAATTTATTTGAAAGGGTCTAATTTTTGCAGAAAATATTATTCAGAATACAAGAATTTTCTACTAATGAATAAAAATATATTATTTTGAAAAGGATTAAATTAAAGAATGGAAAAGATAATTGGATTCTCTAAGCCAAGTCTAATTTTATAAACTATATTTTGAGTTTTTAAAATTAAAATTAATGTAAAAGAAGATGTTTATTAAGTATAATCATCATCAGACTACAATACTGTAATACTGGATAAAAAAAATTAAACAGCATACCACAAAATTATGAAATAAAAATTGTCATAGATATAAATAACAGAAAATATTTTCTATGGTTAAGCTGCAATTTGAAAAAATTGTAGACCTATAAATTCCCATTGTCATCTGTCCTTCCTTAATCTTGAGAATGGAGTTAGATAAATGAAAATCAAGATCAGATAAGGAGAGCTTAGTGTCAGGAGGCCCTGATTAACTATATATAAACTTCCAATTTGCACTCAAAGTCACATTATTTCAATTCAAAAATTTTCCCCCGAAAGGAGCTAGTNTCCTTCCTTAATCTTGAGAATGGAGTTAGATAAATGAAAATCAAGATCAGATAAGGAGAGCTTAGTGTCAGGAGGCCCTGATTAACTATATATAAACTTCCAATTTGCACTCAAAGTCACATTATTTCAATTCAAAAATTTTCCCCTGAAAGGAGCTAGTTAGATGACAAACATGACACCATTGCTAACAGGAAAAGTATGATGTTCAGGGGCAAGACACTATTAATTTGAGGTAGAGAACATATATTTTAAATTAAATAAATTAAAAATTGCAGCCTAGCATTGTGACAATGTCACTATAAAATAATTTCTCACTGTTTTGAAAATAATCAAAATGTTACTTTAAGGACAAACAAAACAGAAACAAAAGTGATTCACATCAATCACTATAAAAATATTTTTAAATTTATACTTTCTTTTAATAGATTTTTCTCATTTGTAATAAGTTTAAGAATTGAGGACTTAAAAATTTTAAATTATTAAATTAGTTCTATTATTCATTATTTTGAAAAACTTATGCTAAAACAAGCAATTTTCAGTAAATTTGAAAATAAATTTACCAATTTGTTAAATGCTGTTTTATCTTCTTCAGATTTGTTATTACCCAAAACAAGTTGTTTCAAATCAGCTTCTAATTCTTCCACACTTTTCACTTTACCTTCCAATGTAACTACAAATGGATTATAAATAATTTTAATAGCAATAATATCAATACATAAAAATTCATAAATACTTTAAAAAAATATATTAAATAATAACCTGGTTCTTTTTTGTAATCATCCCCATTTAAAAGTGGATCTATATTTATATTGGCATTTTGAAGAATTTCGAGGATATTTTTTTCACCGTCACTTTTTCCTTGTTGCGAAATATTTGATGATAAAGGTAAGGGGGAAGTTTGTGCTATTGGACTAATTGGGCTGAAGTAATTTTCATTATTAGATGATGGAGGTGGAGACTGCACCATTAACTGTAATTCCCCAATACCTAAAAAAAAGAATGTATTTTACTTAAATTAAATTTCAAGATACAGTAGAACCTCGATTATCCGCCCTAATTGGGGACTGGGGTTGGTCGGATAATTGAAAAGTCGGATAACCGAAAAGTATGAAAAAATCCATTATTAGTGTAGTATATTATTATATCCCATGTAATTAGTATATTAGTATATCGCTATTAACCTATTTTGCGTTGAATTTTCATCGATGTTAAGCCTAACAAAAATTTTTTAAAATAATAATTGTCGCTATTGTAGCGCCACATCACTAGCGGGCATTTGAAATTTGCCGACTAGGACGGTCGGTTAACCGAGGGGTCAGTTGATCGGGAAGCAGATAATCAAGGTTCTACTGTACAAGTTTAATTAATTTCAGCATATATTCATTATGTTTAAAACTCAGTGTTCTTAATTAAAATTCATATAACAATATTAAAAAAGAAAGTGACAGTATTACCATTTAATACATGAGCTACAAGTTCATCTTGCAAGGAAGATCTGCGACTATCATTATTAGATCCTTGTAATTGAACTGGACTATCTCTTTTAAACCACTGACTGAAACGACTGCTTCCAATCTCTTGTCCAGATCTATCAGGAGGTGTGCCATTCTAGAATTCAGAAAAGAGTCTATGTTACAATGTGAAAATTACATTATGCAGAAAGATCTTATATAGTGCAATCCATTTATTGTAAATAGTTGTCTACTATTATACAGTAAGAATTAGCATGTCCCAAAACACAAGTTAAAATACACTTGTAAAACTTTGTTTATTGTGATCAGAGGTTATAGTTATCATTAATATTCATCAGTACTTTAAAAGTTAATCATTTTAATCATTATTTTCTCACAGTACAATAGTTTAAATTGCTGGCATAGTTTTAGTTTTAATGTATGTAGTAAGGATGCACTGATTAATCGGTAAGTAATTGGTAATCGGCCATATCCCAGGTTTAGATAATTGGCCAATTTTGCATTTTAATATTTTTTATTAGAATGTTACATATAAGGCTAGTAATAAAAAATAATAGATTTCTGTTATATATTTATTATTTATTACATGACAAACTTGAAAATTAAAAAAAATTTTTCAATTCAAATTATTTCTTTTATCAATACATATTATAAAGGTATAATACAACCTATTTAAAACTATCTTTTATTTAAACTTTAAACGAAAAAATTTAATATTCAAACTATAAAACCTTTAAATTGTAAGGCAAAAACATGAGAATTTCACCATTTTCAAGGCATAGCCTACTTCTTGCCGGCTCATAAATGTTACCTCCAATGTTGAAAATTTTTACTTTCAATGGAAGATGCTGGGGCACTTAGATATTTCATAGCTATTTTGCTTAAATTAGGAAAAGTTCTTTTGAATTTTACCACAAAAATTGGTCACCATGTCTTTGTATGGATACATGCAAATATTTTTCTAATTCTTAATCGAAACATTTGTTCGTTTGTTTCGTTTTTTCTTTCTTTTTAAAAACATGCTCTTCTTCGTTCTTTTGTTTACCAGAAGCTAATTCATCAAAAAAATTAGAAAAACTTAGAGATTCTTTTCCATCTTAATCATCTCCAGAAGTAGAAGCTTCAGAATTTAATTCTTCTTGAGATTTTGAATTATATCTTTTAAACTATCAATTGTCTATCTTTTTATTTCCTCTATCATATCCTTTTTTGAAATTTCATTTTGAATCTTAGATCTAATAAAGATGTCAAGCATACAGACTTGTTTTCTACATATGCTGAAAATCATTTTTTTTTTTTTTTTATTGAATTTTCTAGTCCTTCTATCATGGTATTATTATTATTATTTTGAATTAGTAAATAATTTTAATAGCAATAGTATCAATACATAAAAATTCATAAATACTTTAAAAAAATATATTAAATAATAACCTGGTTCTTTTTTGTAATCATCCCCATTTAAAAGTGGATCTATATTTATATTGGCATTTTGAAGAATTTCGAGGATATTTTTTTCACCGTCACTTTTTCCTTGTTGCGAAATATTTGATGATAAAGGTAAGGGGGAAGTTTGTGCTATTGGACTAATTGGGCTGAAGTAATTTTCATTATTAGATGATGGAGGTGGAGACTGCACCATTAACTGTAATTCCCCAATACCTAAAAAAAAGAATGTATTTTACTTAAATTAAATTTCAAGATACAGTAGAACCTCGATTATCCGCCCTAATTGGGGACTGGGGTTGGTCGGATAATTGAAAAGTCGGATAACCGAAAAGTATGAAAAAATCCATTATTAGTNAAAAAATATATTAAATAATAACCTGGTTCTTTTTTACTGGAGCAGTAGTTCCAAGAACTACTGCTCTTTGATAAGAATAATTTCACAGTCTCAGTTGTGAGAATTATTGAAGAGGTGGTTTCTTGTTTGCTGGCTTCCACAGTAATTTCTTCAAATGGTTTTAAAAGTTCAACAATTTTTTCAATGCAAAACCAATGTAAGAATTATACAGTCGACCCCCGTATAAGATGATTGATTATTCCGTTTTATATGAATTCCATGTTGTACAAGTCACTTAAATTTTACAAATACGTGAGCCATTCACAGCCCGGTACACGTATTTGTAAAATCTAAGTGACTCGTACAACATGGAATTCATATAAAACGGAATAATCAATGATCTTATACGGGGGTCGACTGTATTATCTATAGCATATATGACATAGGCTTTTTGCTGTTCCAAGTTTCTTTGCAAAATGTAGTATGTAGGAACATCTTGAATTAATTTGTGTTTCTGCAAACTTGACTTGTCTTGCAAATCTTTCAATTTGCTTTCTGCTACAGCAGAATGATTAAATGTGTGACAATATTTCTATTAACTGTGATTATAGTTTTCACATCGTGTTGAGAAAATATACATTTGTTTAGTGTCAGCTGCAGTGTATGTATAAAGCATGGTAATGCCTCTAAGTTGCAATTCATGATTCCAGCTCCCATATTTGCTCCAAACTATTCAAAAAAACTAAAAATATCTTATCACTTGTCAACTTATACTGTTCAAAAACAAAGTTTACCTGTTCACTGATTCATGTAGCTTTGTGGGAACTTTCAGAGGAAAAAATTCGCAAAACAGCTCTTTCTTGCTGAAAATCATTCTTCAACCTGTGAGCTGTTACATTTAAAAAAGGAGAATTGTTTGTAGTTGCTGTCCAAATATCAGTGGTTAAAGAAATATATTTTGCATCATCAATAGATTTCTGAATTTTTGAATGAACTTTTTGAAATATATCAGGGATTATATTTTCAGAAAAATATTTTCTGCTGGGAATATTGTAATTAGGAATGACTTTTTTAGTAATATTTGAAATTTTAAATCAGACACAATAGAGTATGGCTATATATCTACACTTATCATTTCTCCAATCAAATAATGAACTTCTTTAGATCATTGATCATTTATATCCCACAAGTTTTTCTTCTCTATTAATTGAGTTAAAGTAGCTTGTCTTTGGATATGAGTTTCTGTTGTTACTGATGAACATCCAGATTCTTTAGTTTCGGAACTTTCTATTTTCATTTTTCCAGTTTCTTTTAAAAAGTTTTCATAATGACATTTTTTGAGATGATTTATCATGTTTGTGGTGGTAAAAGTTTTAGCATTTTTTCCACCTCTCAACATAGAAGCCCAGCACAAACTACTTGAAAATCCCGTTTTCATCTTTCTTAAAAAATTTCAAAGCAATACCGGAAGTTATGAGTAGTTTGGATTTGGCTAATAATTAAAATTAAAAAGTTTTTCAAAATAATAATTTATTATTTTAATTTAATACATGAATTTGAAAAAGAAAAAAATAGCTGCATATTAAAAATTATTTTTATAACAAATTGTTATAAAATTAGTTTTATCATATGAAATTTTATATTTTTATTAAGAATATATAATTTCATGTGATAATAATCATAATATTATCTAACTATTAACACTAATCAGCCAATAATGCATGGCCAATTAATCAGTGCTTATCAGTGCATCCTTAGTATGTAGTATATTTAATAAGTCAAAAAGAATCTGAAACAGGATATAAAATTTTTAACTTTATGCTAATATTACTGAAAAGAAACAAACATTGGTGAATTAATATTAATAGAAAGTAATAAAATTGAAATTAACTAAAAAGTAATTTTTATTTTTATTCTTAAAGAATAAAAAAAATGTTCAAAAATAATATATAACAATATATTAGGTTGTTCGGAAAGCAAGTTTGTTTTTTTTACCACTAGATGGATTAGTCGTATTTTTCCTGTCATTTTTATTCTAAACCGTATTATCATTGTATATTTTGACAGCTAGCATTTTAAGGCTTATTTGTAAAAAATTTTGTTTGATTTTGTGCAATTGTTTATTTTTTGCATCCCATCAAATACGGAAGATCGAAAGCATCATTTTTGGCATATTTTGCTTTTTTATTACCAAAAAATCAAAATGCTGTTCAAGCAAGAAAAAAATTGTGGTACATGTATGGAGATGATGTGTTAAGAGAAAGACAGTGCCAAAACTGGTTTACAAAATTTTGTTCTGGCAATTTCAATATTGAAGATGCACCACGTTCTGGACAGCCAGTTGAAGCCAATGAAAACAAAATAAAGGTATCGATTGAAGCAAACTGCAGAATAACAACACGTGAAATCACTAAGAGATTAAATCTGTCAAATCAAACTGCTTATGATTACTTGAAACAAATTGATTTTGTTTCAAAGCTCGATATATGGGTTCCACATGTTCTTAAAGAGAGATGCACTCTTTGGTGGGATTTTAAGGAAATTTTGTTTTTGGAGCTTTTACCAGACAATTTAACAATTGATTCAAAAGTGTACTGCCATCGAGTAAACAAATTAATATCATCAAACAGGAAAGGCCAGAACTGATCAACAAAACAGGTACCGATAATGTCAAATTTCACACAAGTTTGGTAACTCGTCATAAACTGTTATAACTTAGATGGGAGGTGCTATCACGCCAACCATATTCGCCAGATCGAGCACACACTGATTATTACTTGTTCCGGTCTATACAAATTTTTTTTAACTGTAAGACATTTACTTGAAATGACAATGTCAAAAATCACTTGGATCGGTTTTTTGTAAGCAACGATCAAAACTTTTATGAATGTGAAATCGTGCTACTACCAGAAACGATGACAACAGGTATTTGACCAAAATGGTTGATATATAATTCAATAAAATATTGTTTTTTCCCCCCCACGGAAAAAAACGAACTTACTTTCTGAACAACCAATAACATGCTTATGTAATGTATTAATACATAATTTTAAATATAAAATACTTTCAGAAAGACTTTTCCAAGAGAAAAATTAACAGAAATCACACATTGTAAAAAGCAATATGAAAAAATAGACAAGAAAAATTAAATGTATAGTGCCAGAATATGAAAATAATAATAATAAAGTTAACTGAAATAAAGCATCTTAAACATGACTGCCAGATCTGTCACATGTACTACTTTCATGTTTTCATGATAAGTTCCTTTGTCATCTCAACCATGGATATTACAACCCTCCTCTTAGATTTTAATAAGTTAAGGTTATATTGGGTTAAAAAAAAATTTTTGCTTATTTTTAACAGCTGCAGTTACTTAACATAGATGTGTCATTTAATATTAACAGTTATAAAACTTAACACATTACTGCTAATGTGAGATATATAACCATACATACCAAAAATAAAGCAAAAAACACTGAAAACATATTACAATAATGCAAGAGCAAAAGCAAGAAATGACTTGGGTGCAAACAATTTGCATTTATACTTTGAACACAATTTTTCATTGCATATATAGTTTGAACATTGAAGCATTGTTCAAATTCCAAAGCAAATCTTTATCAAATACATTTAGACTTCAGTAGTGAGAAAAACTTTAAAAATAATATTTTTGAAATCTCGTACAGTCAAACTTCGATTTAGCAATACCGTTTACACGCCTGCAAAATTCTCATCGAGTATGGTTTTAAAGTGCTCCAAACAATAACATTTATGTTTAATATTGAGATGTACAGAAAAATTTGAATTTCATTTGGTACTATAATTCGCAGATTCGTTCACAAATATTCATTGGCTCTTAATGAGGGGGTGCTGTTTGGGAAGGCGCGTATCGAGATTTGACTGTCAATATAAAACGTTGTGTATAAGTCTTATATATGTATATACAGTGGTTCGGCAATTTAGTAACTCCTAAATGGTGGGACGATTTGTGGCTGAATGAAGGATTCGCGCGATATTTTGCGTCGGTAGGAGTTCACGGCATCCACCCGGAATGGAGAATGGTAAATAAATACAGAATTCTTTTTCTTTCGAACATTTCTTTAAAGAAAAAAAAAATCTTCACTAAACTGTTTTAAATAGGAAGAACTATTCACCTATCAATCGAGTGGAATAATGAACTTCGATTGTTATAACCCCGAAAAAACCGTTGTAATGCCGATAAACCAACAATCAGATTTTTTAAAACCTATTTCTATTACGTATTCAAAGGTATTAAAATAAAATTTAATTATAAAACATTAGAAAATAGTTGGTAAAATTGAAAAATTAAATAATTTATTACATAAATATTTTAAAATTTTATTTAAAGATACTCCAAACATTTTACAATATATAAAACATTATTTCTCACAATACTCTGCTTTACTGTCTTAATTAACATATGTTGCAAGGGTTACTATTATAACATTATAAAATTAATATTCACTGATATTAATTAAAATTAGAAAAAAGCTAACTCTTTTTAAGTAAATTTTTCTTATTCAGATTAAAAAGATTGTAAACTAATCTGATAAAAATGTGAGATTCGGAATTTCTACCGATTATTTTGCCGACTATTTGTCGATTAATTGTCCCGTATGTGCTTAAAATCTAATTAAATATTCCTTTACCCTAAAGTGAAACCTAACGAAAAAAAAAACTTTTCGTTTACATTCGACATAAACATCCGTTCAATTCGAAACTAATCCCACATTCCAACGCCAAAGTTGATAGTTAGCATGGTCCCGGGAACAACTCTGACCCATCTACATACCTTTTACCTCACAACAATCAATCACGTGACCATTCTCCCACGCCGAACTTATAAAAACCCCTTCCTTCCCCTTCTCGGGGGAGTCGTACCAGAGCAGGTGCCGGAAGAAGACCAATTTCAAATAGTGTCCTTTTTGTCTAGTGAACTTCCCTAAATCCAGGATTCAAATAGTTAAACAGTGACCTTTCCTACATCAGTGAACTTTCCTAGAAGAGAAATTTTCCTAATTCAAAGAGTAGCGTGGATAACAGATCAAGAGGTATGGAACCAATTATTGTAAGCTCTCTCTCGGTCTCCCCGCGTTTTAGGGACGCGAACTATACGTTGTATTACTTGGTTTAATAAATTGTTACTTTTTCTTATGTTATATCTGGCCTCCTCGTTTACTCGTATATCGCCTGTCGTCTCACCGACGCGCTCCTCCCTCCACCACTCGACCCGTTACAACGGGAAAAAGAATCCTCCAACCATCCATCCTGACAGTGAAAGGGTTTAACAACCTGTTGCCGGATCGGGAGACCTACTACACCCTCCCCGGCGGTTCACAAAAATATTTTAATGTAAAATTAAAATATCACTTTTTTTTGAATACATGAAAGCATAACAAATAAAATTTTTATTTAACAGTTTCAACATTATTATTTTTAAAAGTAAGGAATAGATTTCAGATGTAAGTGTGGGATTTTATCTTTTTGAGTTAATAAAGAGAGATTAACCAAATCACATGGAAGTAAATATCCTATCATATAAATCAAGAAACTTCTCCATCACTCACTGATTCACCAAAAATTGGGTATATAATTATATTATTTGTTTGTAGCTCACATTTACTTCAATGTATAATAGAAGTGTTTTGGGTCTTTATTTAGAAATTTGATGTTTTTTTGTGATCAGAAATATGCCATATTAACTCTTGTTTCTATCAATTAACCAATGGTAAAATTGGTTTTGTTATACATTGTTTTGCTTAAAGTTGCAGAATTCTAAGAATCTATCAACAATATTAAGTGAGGACTTACAGCATAGTCTGAAGAGCCAATATGCAACACCCAGAAATTTGCTTGAAACATGAATTTTTGTACTATTTTCAAATATATTTGTCACTTATTAAACAAAATATTGTATACTAAGTAGCTCAAGAGAACATATTTTATATATTATGAATAAATAACATAGTTATGTTAAAAATTTTAAAATGGTAAAATGTTATGCTTACTGGAAGGAGATCAGGAAACCAATCTAACTTGAAAATCTCATTCAAATCAAATTCATCATTTGATTTTTGTACAGATGTTTCTTCAATATTTTGGGAAGACTCTGGAGACACTGGTTTTTCAGTATCTTTTTCTTTTTCCTCTGGTGCAATTGACTCAGCTAAAACACAAAAATTTTCAATTTAAGAACAATTTTACTTTGCATTTATTATTATGGAATAACTCAATATACCAAATAAATATAATAAACGATTATTTAATGTATATGTGATGTTATATTTTTGTAATTTTCTAATTTTGAATCCTATATTGTAAAAACAAAGAATAGCAAACACCAAAAGATAACTTGAATATAATTTTTTCAGAGATAATTCTGAAACTAATTTTTTGTCACAATCTTAATTTAGAAAACTGAGCATAAAACTATGTTATTTGAAATTGTTATCATCTCATCTATTGGATCATTAATGTTTTCTAAAATGTTATCCATCATTACAATAAACAACAGAGATGAAAGTCCATTACTATGTCTTACTCATTAATAAAATCATATTTTGTTTTTCTGCTGTTTTCATTTTTGCATGCACAAACTTTTCAATAGTGCCTATTTTCTTTTAATGTATAGTTAGTAAATCATGAAATATTAACTCTTCCAGATATCTCATCATGCAATCAAATGTCTTCTCAATATTCAGAAATACCAATATAGAGTTGAACATTTTGCTTGCACATTACTCACTGTAAAAACTTTAATACATGATTTTTTTTTATCTGATCTTAATACACAGTCAATTAAAGATATTCCAGAAGCATTTTTAATATTCTGGAAAAAGACTTCTTTCTAAGTAAATAACAAAAACATTCCAGTTTGTCACTTAATTATTACTTGAAATAACCATTTAATCAACTGTAGACCTAGCATTAGTGTTTCTTTGCTGTTTTCTCAGAATATTTGATAATTGTAGATATTCTTGTGCATTACATTTTATTTAATTTCTAACTGCAGAAAAAAAACAAAGTTCTTAATGTTTAATAAATATATAATGTATAAAATTGATCCAGTTACCATTATTACTATTTATCTAAAAATATGACAGCTGACTGTGTTTCTGCTTGCATGATATTAAGAAAAAATTAGAGTAATATTTTGTACCAGCAAGCAAAAATCTTATTAACTATCAATAAAAAACCCAACTGCTAAATTACTTGAGAATTCAAATGCATTCAAATGATTAGCTGTGATCATATTTGAAGTTACCAAAAGTGACAAATATGAAAAAAAACCAAAAGCAAAAATTACTGTAATGTGAAAAAGAACTTAAGTAAATATCGGAAAGAGTAAAGAACTGACTTAAATAAAATCACACTGTCATAAGAACATGTAGCAGTAGTAGCAGTAGTTGTTCCTCCAATGCTAAGTAGCATACCAGGCAGCAATTATCTTCCATTGATTTCAATCATGGGAGAGGGCTTCAGCTTCCTCCAAGTCACACTGAGCATTTTCAAATCTTGAAGAAAAGTTCTATGCCAAGTATTCCTGGAGCATCCTTGTGGTCATTTGGCACCAGGGGAAACCCATTTCATGGCTGTGTTAGGAATCCTATTGTTCTCCATATAAAAAATGTGGCCGGCCAGTTGGACTCTTCTACAGGCGACAATGTTATAAAGTTTGCACATCCCACTTCTTTGTAGAATCTCTTCATTGGTGATATGATCTAAATATCAGATCTTTAGGATTCTCTCTTCGAAGACATTGAGCCTTCTATTGATGTTTCCCAATGCCTTCCAGGACTCACTAGCATAAACAGCTAGCAGAATCATGATGGAGATGAACAGGCAGAATTTGATTCTCAATGAGATGGATGGTGAGGACCAGGGGCAGTATTCTGGTCATCGTCTCTTGTCTGTCGTCTCTCACAAGCCAGTCACTAATTGGCTAATCATTTGTTTATGTCTTGAGAGATCATCACGTCTCTCTAAATGCAATTCTGACAACTTTTTCTCTCTTTGCTTCTCTCATTTATCAGAGACGAGCGGATAGTTGTCTTTTGCCTCAATTTCGTTATATCCAATATGGACGACTGGATGCTACTTGTGCTGTACAATCACATTCCAAACCCTCTCTATCTCGGAAAAGAATATTTTGAGAAAGAAAGTGCTTCTAATTTTTTGCCAGTGCCTACTCGGAAATGCCACTGATTCCATTTTTTTTTAAATTATCCTACATTAAATACTAAACTATTGAGTGTGATGTTAATCTTACTTTGATAGTTGAGAAATTGGATGGTAATATTTCAAAAAATATCTAAGTTTGCATGCTTTTCTAACTTAAATTATTAAAATTTTTATTTGTTAAGAGACAAATCAACATTACAATCTGTAAAAACACTATAAAACAAAAAACAAGTTTGTCAAAATTACATGCTTTATTTGAACGCATGCTTTTCTTTCCACATGATCTATGATTACGTACGCTGCATTTTCGAAAATTTTACAATTTCATTGGTTAAAATTCTATACCATGTTGCGCACGCAGATAACCTGAACATGTATAATCAACCTAATAGTATCGTGACGTCATCAATAAAGACGAGTTTGTTAAAAGTGATGATTTGTCATTGAAAGAAGAGACACGAGATAAGTGACCAGAATATAGCCCCAGATCATGTTCATCTGCCAGAAGACTGTCACTGCTTTTCTGATGTGGCACTTCACATCCATTTCTGCATCGCTATTTTGGGAAATAACACTATCCAAGTAGGTAAGTAGGTAAATCTGTCCACATCCTCCAATCGTTGTGCTCTGACAATTACTCCCCGTGTTTGGGCAGCGTTACACAAATGCATAATTTTCGACTACATGGCATTTATTCTGAGGACAATTTTGTGTGCCTCTCAACCTAATGCAGCCATGGCATGCTTAGCATTGTCTCATTTTCCTCTAATCATCAGCAAAAACCAAATCTCCAAGACTGTTCTGGTCAAACCAGTGGATGCCGGTCCCAATGTGCACACCACATAAGAACATGGCTCCAATAAATAAGACAGTAATGCCTTCCTGTTTCAAATCTGGGAATTCAAATAGCTTCAATGTACCTACTTGAATGAGGTCTGAAACAGTTCTAAAAAGCATTGAAAAACTAAACAATATCTTATTTGATCTAATAGTGTTAAATTTATGCAGGTTCTACTGCTATATCCAAAAATCATTAAAATAAATTGCTAGTAATTAATAAATGAAGCATGCAATGACATAACGTTGTAAATGCCATTTTTTTTTCTGAATACAATTTATTGAAGAATTGAATTCTAAATGCAATGTTTTATGCCACAAAAGAATATTGTGCCAATATTGGCAGTGTAAGTGGCTGTATTTTGAAGATGAATTTATGTGAAAATATAATGTTTAAAGTGCCAGAGTGCAAGTCACGTGACTTTTGGCCTGTAAAACGTTGCAGCTTATATTTACATCATTTTGATATTCCAGAGAATTTGTAACCCAGTGAATTTTTTCCATTTTATTGAAAAATTGAAATGAATTCATTCATTAGAAAAAATGTTTTTTACCTCTCCTGAAAAGTTTCTTTTTTGGCATTTACAACATTATGGCACTGCACACTTCAAATATAATAAACATACAGAAGTTTGATGCATTGATACTAAACCAAAAAATTGTCATAATTAATTGGGCTATTATTTTTCTATTATTAATAATTGGATATTAGGTAATTTGGTATTAGAGATATTTAGTATTTTAATTATTATAATTATTAGTTTAGATAAAATATGATGCCTAATGTCTAAATCTAATACCAATTTACTCAATATCTAATTATTAATAATATCTAATTAGCCCAATTAATTACGATGATCGTTTGGTTTAGTATGCTAGTGTGAAAATCTGACTATCGTATGAGAATTTTAATTAAATACGTAACAAGTTATATTTCTTTCATCATTATTTCCGTTATTTCTCCCGTTCTCACCCCGTTACCCGAAGAATAGACCCCGGATAATGAACTGTGTAATTCGTCCATCAAGAAGGTCATCCCTGGGACGAAGTCATCCGAGGTGACCACGAAAGAACTCCCCTCTCCCCGAGGCGTTTGTTTGTTTTTGCTAATTGGTCACACCGCAGACACCTTGTAATAGAGTAGTCTCCTGCGGGTGTTCCTGTATTGAGGGTGGACAATAGGTCACCTACAAGGGTCACCCTTACGGTGAGAAACATTACCTAAAATGGTCAGTCATCTCCCCAGATGATGACGAATTTAACATTAATTGGTCAAGCGATGTCTGCATTGTCGTCACCCATGACGGGGGAGACTGTCATAAATCGGGAGAAGTGACATATTACGTCAACGGAGTCCCCGAGATTTCCCACGTTAAAAAAGTATAAAAGGGGAATGATCGGAGGTCTCGAGGAGATCAACAGAGAAAGAAGACTACAAGCGTCTACTCTGGAAGGACTTCAAGGTTTCTGATCGCCGACCTAAAGAGGTAAATACTTAGATTGTTTTTACTTCACTCTCTCTCAATATACTCGGGACATAGAATTTATTCGTCTCTCGACTTACTCGGGACTTAGAAATTATTTGCTCTGTATCTTTTGATAGGTCTTAGAATTATTTGTGTCGAGGACCTTCGACGGTCCTACTTATGGGATAGACGGACATCGGTTGTACGATATTGTCGCGACGCGAAATTAATATTATTACATTTTCACTTTTGTTTAGAATTAAGATGTACCCTAATGTATTTGTAACATTCTTGTGTTTATATTAAATGTGTTGTTCCTAAATTTAATGACTCTTACTGTGTACTACCGACACCTCATCACGACTTCATTACGCCTCCCACTCCTTTTGCCCTCCTATAGCCATTTCCTGACAGCCAAGCCGGTAAGTGGGGAGAAGCTCTCCGCTTCAGCCCCCTCGGTTAGCACACTAGTAATTAATATATAAATGAAAAAATTTTCTTCTTTGTCATCTTACACAAAAGTAATGAAAATTATAACTTTAAAACTAAAATATAATTCAGTGATATTGGCAAGTGATCATTGTTTAAGGTCTCCTAACACAATATTATTGACTTGTTGGCTAAGAATTGAGTTAAAGTGGCACTTCAATTCAATTATGATATTTGAACTAAGCACAATTTGTTCAGACAGAAAAACTGTGCTTAGTTCAAATATTTTATATCAGGATATTATTCTCTTATGTGTTGTTGGTGATAAAAAAGGAAAGGAAACATAATGGCATCTAACAAGCAAAAAACACTACTGATAATTACATGATATATGTAAGGGCAAAACTGGTAACTAAACAGAAAGATGATACCTGTTGATTCCAGACCAGTTCTGTTTTCATGTGACATATGTGGTGCCCTCTGAATTTTTGTTAGTTATTTTTTTTTAATTTTGTTTACAGAGAATTGTCATACTGACAATTAAAACTAATTAAATCAAATAAATGAATTAAAAAGTTTATAGAAAGTTTGAGTAAAAGAAATGGTTGGAGGGGGTTGAAAAACTTTGATACAAATCGATAAATGTTTTTTTTTTTTTTTTTTAATTTTGTTTACAGGAAATTATGTAAGTGTAATAAATTTCTGGTTATCTATGCAGATTTTACGCAAGGGAAATCAAACTTTCAATGAATTGTAAAGACAAATGTTATTGAGTCACAGTTCTAATTAGACCTTTGTGTATCTTTCTAAATTAGGCACGAATGAGGATTATCTATANTAAACAAATAAATTTCTGTAGTTTTTTAAAATTACAGAAAACCAGAAAAATCTTTTCATTACAAATATTTTAGATCAAAAGAAATATGATTGTTACTTTTTGTTTCAGTTAAAGGTTTATCTTTAATGATAACAATTTGTTTAAAATATTTTATTACTCTAGTACATGACTATCTCAAAATTGCTATCACTAAATATCACTGAAAACTCAAACTGCTTTGTAAAACAAGACATTATCACTATTAGAGAATTTTTCAACCATTCATAAAATATGATTATATTTACTAATCCATTATTATAAAAAAATTGAAAAATAAATACATAAAACATACTTTTTTGTGAAGAAAAGTTCGTAACACCATTTGTTCTTTCTCCTTCTTCAGAATAATTCTGTTTTCGAAAAACTTCTTTTTTCTTATTAGATGATTTCTTGCCTGATTTTTTTGTTTCGTGATCATGTGCAACATCATCAAATCCAACCAATTCAATTGTTTCTGACTGGCTAGTTGGTCCACTACTAAACCACTCTGGTTCCGCTTCTTCTTCAATTCTATCATTCCGACCTGATAAGTAATCATGTTTTATTAATATGTCTAAAATTTATGAAAAAATTAAGCATTTCTATTTTATATTTTTCTAAAAAACTATTATTTTAATACTTGTGTATATATTAGTTTGCACACAATCATTATATTAGGTAATAAAATATTAGCAAATCATGTGAAATTTTTGTTCCCTATTTATTTATGGGGGTTAGAGACTACTAAAGAGTCTAGGCTAAGAAAAGAAAAAGAGGAAAAGAGAGAGGGGGGATAAAAATGAGGGTAAGAAAAAGGAAATTCTCAGTAAGGTACTGAGCAGATAGATGAATCAAAACATGGGGGAAAAAATTACAATATAAATCCTTAATAGCATTTATAAGCAAATAAAAGAAAACAATAAAGCCACTAACTTCCTGTAACAAAACAACTTGCATAGTCTAAAAAGAAAAAAAAAATCCTGTTTTCTTCAAATCTGTGGAAACAGTAACAAAGAAATGTAAAAATTAAATACAACTCTAAGTTGTATTTAATTTTTACATTAGTTAACATAGAACCTGCAAAAATAAATATTTAATAGTTACAACTTATAACAGCAACAGATTCACTACACAAATAAAATGAAATAGCAGAGAATAGGACAGTACAAAGGAAAAATTGTGTAAGACGATCAATAACAATGTGTCAACTATTATAAAATTGTTAACAATTACATCATGTCTCGAAAGCGGTCAAGTTTTTTTTTTTTTTTTTAATAATGGAAAAAAAATAAAACTCCATAAAACTGATTTATTTATTGAGAAATTTATTTAGTTCTGTTCATTCTGAATGCGATGAATTTTTAAAAAAATTAATTTTTCTTAAACTTTTAAAAAAAGGAACGACATTATTATTTTAAAGTTTACAACAAGTTCAGTTTCAAGAGCATTTTTTAGTATGACAATAAAAAGATAAATTCAATGCAATGATTTAGCACACAAATGGCTAAAGTTAACTGTTATTTGTGTTAACTAAATTTAACACAAATTACTCCTCTTTATTACAATTTTTGAATTATCTCTTTAATTAAAACTTGCGGATTAGCATTATTCAAAATATTCTAAAAATTCTAATTATATTCACCTAAACATCTTTATTTTAAAATTAATACATTATAAAATATTCATATTTGATGACAGATACTTTTTTCCAATTATTTTTGATCCAAGCTATTTAAAAATTTTTAACTCTAGAATCACCCAAATTATTATTATTAACATACTTCTTCCCAAAACAAAATAAAATTGGATTGGTAATTATAATCTATTAATATTAATTAACAGTTAATTAAAATATAAATAAATAGGGTGTAAAACTTGTTCAGTTAATGTGAAATTAATATTCACAAAATTATACTTAAATTATCAATTGCATAAAATTGAATAAAAATGGATGTTTAGCATTTATCTGGATTATTTACATTTAAATGAGAATACAAGGTCTGTTCAAAAAGTATCGGACCTTTGGTCGGCAAAAATAAATTTATTGACTTTGAGGTACAAAACCCTAATCCCCTTCAAAGTAGTCTCCTTGGTAATGTATATACTTCTCCCAGCGTTCCTGCCATTGCTGGAAACACTGCTGGAACGCATCTTTTGGAATGGTTTTTAGCCGGTCCGTCGCATTTCGCATGATGTCTTCTCTCGACTAAATTTGGGTTCCTTTTAGCGACATTTTCAGCTTGAGAAATAGCCAAAGGTCACACGGAGCCATGTGGAGAGAGTACGGAGCGTGACGAACCACAGGAGTATTGTGTTTGGCGACGAAAGCCCGAATCAGATGCGCAGAATGGGCGGATGCGTTATCACGATGGAGCTGCCAAGTTTTGATCGACCACAGATCCGGTCGTTTGCGTCGCACTGTATCGGAAAGACGACGAAGGACCTCCTGGTAGTACTCCTTTGCGATGGTTTGGCCTTGTGGTGCGTACTCACGACACACCACCCCACGAGAGTCGAAAAAACTGTCAACATGACCTTTGATATTGCTGCGGACCTGCCGCGCTTTTTTTGGCCTCGAGGATCGTCCCCGAAAGCCTGCTGAATCTTGCGAATGGTTTACACTCGGGTATCGCCAAGGTTTTTGGCAAAATTTGATGTAATATCGCTGCTCACGTTGTTCAGTCATTTTCCAGCTTAGTGAAATCCGACGAGAGCGCACTACATGACCTCACTCATACGCCGATTGCCAACGACTGACGCTTTCTGCAGGCGGGAAAAAATTCAGGGCTGTGCATGACTGTCCCCTCCACAACTCCACCGAAGGAGGCCTCTCTCGCATCATTGGTTTACGCGGAAAAAAATAAGGTCCGATACTTTTTGAACAGACCTTGTATAATTATAGTTTGTATGTATACAACTCAATTTAAAATTATTTATATTTTAGTGCTTATGAGAGTCTTACATGAAGTCGTTACTTTCTGCCTAGAATTGTATTTCTAAATTTAATATAGTACGTATTAACTTTTGTACTATTATAAAAAATATTGTAAGACTTGTATATTATAATATCTCAATATTTAATAGTACAAACTATTAGCTAAGCTTTACATAATAAATTTTATCATATCATTACAAAATCTTAACACCATTAAGTACTAAATTGTTCAAAAAGGCACTTACGAGTTGTCCTTCTATCTCCACGATCATTTATTCGTCCATAACGACTTGAATACCTTCTTCCTTCCTTATCGCCATCATCTTGTTCAAATCGTTCCCTCCTATCACTTCCCCTGTTGTTATATCCATATTCTCTATGCTCACGTTCCCATTCACGTGGATCTCTCTCACGATTGATAATGCGCCCACTTCCAATTTTTCGACTTGTCTCCCGATGTGTAGTGCTTAATTTAAAAATTTAATTATGAAAAATTAAAAGAATTTCCAAAATAATTCTAACAATGTACTTCATAAATATTTAAGGTATTGAAAAAAAATCTGATATAATGTTTATGTCAACGTTCATAAAAAATATCTTAATTATTCTGATATAAAGAATCATAACATACTGTATTTACTCAAATGTAAGACACTTTTTCAAGTTTTACTATTTCTAAAACAAGGTAATCTTAGGTTTGATATAATACATCGTAATTAATGACATCTAGGGTCTGCATCTTATTCTGTTACTAATTCCATTATGTCATTTTATTAATTATATCTGGTCAATATTCATTAAAGTAAGTATTTGTGAGATCAGGTTAGCTCAATTTCATTAGTCTATTACAGTAATGCCTTAAGTACTTAGAAGAAAATCCAAGAAAAAGTTGCACAGTACACTTTCAAGAAATGTTGCATTGCAGATGTTTTAAATGAGACTGTGGAAGTGTGTCCATGGGAAGACATGAGCATTAAATCCAGTGTTGATTCAGAAGAGGTAACAGACTGATATTATGGAAGACAGTGATATATAATTTACTTTTAATGTGCAATAAATACTAAACAAATTTACATTAAAAGAATCAATTCTGTCAACATGAATTTGTCTCAAGTTGTCTATTTTTCAAGAAAACTTTGTGGATAGGCATGAAGAAATTAGGTTACATCTCACATCCAATGGCATCTTATATTCAAGTACCAGGTTGTTCAATAAGTTTTGTCGTTCGATAAGAGGTGGCGCTACTAGGAGCGTCACTTTATTATTCTATAAATAGTACTACTATTTCATAAACACGTGTCAAGTTTCAAGTAGATCCGTCAACTCATTGTATATTTGCAGCTGTTCAAAGTCGACGTGTCATTGTATTTTTTTACGATGGAAAAAACTGAATATCGTGCAGTGATAAAATTCTTATTTTTGGAAGGTGTAGCAACAAAACAAATTCATGAACGATTGTTAAAAGTGTATAAGGACTCTTCACCTTCAATCAGAACAGTAGAAAGATGGGTTGCTGAATTTAAACGTGGTCGTACGAGTCTTGAAGACGATCCACGTGAAGGGCGTCCAAAAAGTGCATCAACACCAGAAATCGTAGCAAAAATACAGCATATGGTTTTGGAAGATCGTCGATTAACCGAGAGAGATTTAGTAGAAGCCCTAGGGATTTCGTTAGGCAGTGTGAGCAATATTTTGGCCGAAGTTTTGGGTTACAGAAAGCTGTGTGCACAATGGGTGCCGCATTCGTTAACTATGGAACAAAAACACATTCGAATGCAACTTTCTCAGCAACATTTGGAGCGTTTTAGAAAGGATAAAAAGGATTTTGTGCGTCGTTTCATCACTATGGATGAGACATGGGTCTACCACCATGATCCTGAATCAAAACAAGAGGCTAAAGAGTGGTGTGAACCCGGTACTTCGGCTCCGAAGCGTGTTAGGGTCCAGAAATCGGCCAAGAAGGTGTTAGCATCAGTTTTTTGGGATGCAAAAGGAATTTTGTTTGTGGATTACCTCCAAACTGGTAAAACAATAAACTCAGATTATTATTGTAACCTTTTGGACCAGCTAGATGTAAAAATTCGTGAGAAAAGACCTGGTTTAAAAAAGAAAAAAATCATTTTTCATCAAGACAACGCCCCCTCTCACACAGCTCAAAAAACCATTGCGAAAATCAGTAAATTAAAATACGAATTGTTGCAACATCCTCCCTATTCGCCAGATTTAGCTCCCTCTGACTTCTGGCTGTTCTCACATCTAAAAAAATTCATGCGTGGGAAACGATTTTCATCGAACGAAGAGGTAATAGCAGCCGTGGATGCGTATTTCGACAGTCTTCCGGATTCTCACTTTAGGGATGGAATCCATAAATTAGAAGATCACTGGAACAAGTGTATTGAAGTTCAGGGAGATTATATTGAATAATAAAATGTATTTCAAACCATAAAATCGTGTTTTTCTTATCGAACGACAAAACTTATTGAACAACCTGGTATATATAATAAATCAGAAATATTAAAATATCCATCATCTATATATTTATGAAATGACATTAAGAAATCGATTATTTTTCTCTAAATTAAATCACTGTTTTAAAAACAGTCAGAGATTCTGAACATTTAATATCCAAGTAATAATTTTTTTTGCATTTAAAATTGCATTTATTTGATACACTGATTTCTCTGTTAGTACCAGAATAAACTGATAACAGCACACAACTATGGCTAGTTTTAGCCATAGTTGTGTGCTGTTTTTGTTAATCAATAATTTATCTTTAAATTTTGATGTGTAGAATACAATAGATTCAAGTATCTAAGTATGTAAATGAAATAAAAAAACACTCAACTAAGATATGTCTATTGTGTATGTATGTGTGTATATATATATATATATATATATATATATATATATATATATATATATATATATATATATATATATNAATATTCCTTCATGTTTTTTTTTATTTCTCATTTAATGTCCCATATGTTCTTCTATTTATTTTGATCTGTTTTGTTTATCTTTAAAGGGAGGATTTTATACACCTCAATTTCTGATCCTTCTTCAAACCAACTTTTTCATATGTTAAAGATTTTGATCATCATCAATCCCTTTTATAAATAATTTAACTATCAACTGCATGTATGTATGTATATATATATATATATATAAACTATGTCATGCTTTTAAGTCTTTCTAATAACATACTTTAGCAAGAACAAAAATTTACCAAGGATATTTTGTATAAATAATGAGTAATTATTTATTGTGACATCATCATAATGCCGAACTGTAATTTTTAATCATATTTTTATTTTACTTAATTTAAAATATATGCTCTACATCTCAATTTAGTAGCAGCTTGCCCCTGTACATCATACTTTTTCTTTAACAACAGAGTCATGCCAGTCATCTATTTAGCACCTTTTGGGGAATATTTTTGAGTTGAAATAACATGACTTCCAGTTTGCATTCGAAGTTCTTATATAGTTAATCAAGGCCTCCTGCCCCTAAGGTTTCCATATCTGGTCTCGTCTTTAATCTATCTAACTCTGTTCTCAAAATTAAGGAAAAGAAAGAGACAGGGATGGACAACAGTGAAAATTTGTCTACAATTTTTCAAATTGCAGTCTAATAATTATTTTATTAAATTCTTATAAAGTACTTTAATATCCAGCATATTATCTGCATAAAAAATGTTTAACTACACCTACTAATTGGGCTTCGATTTTTAAATTGCAGACCTATAAATTTCCACTGGTGCCTGTCCTTCCTTAATCCCAAGAACAAAGTTAGATAAAAGTCGAGACCAGATAGGGAAAGCACAGAGGCCAGAGGTTCTAATTAACCACATATAAACTTCTGATCTAAACCACATCATTTCAATTCAAAAATTTTCTCCAGAACAGAGTTAGATAGATGTCAGGCATGACTTTATTGTTATCTAGAAAAGTATGATGTACCGTACATGGGCAAGATACTACTAAAATATCAAGAGCATATATTTTAAATTAAATATATGATTAAAAATGCCATACTATAATACACTTCTTGTCTAGCTTGGAATATACTTATGAGCACTAAAATGGGTTCTTTATTTCTAGACTTACTACACCATCTCAGACACAAGATCAGCCTTAGAACATCAATTTATTTTCCAAAAACGTTTTTGAAAAATAAAGTGATGTTTTAAGGCTGATCTTGTGTCTGAGATGGTGTAGTAAGTCTAGGAATAAAGAGGTCATCATAGTGCTCACAAGTATAAGAATGCCATGCTATAATTATTAATGTTTTTCAGTTGAAAACATGACAATTAACCCCTATGTAATTTAGAAGGCATCATCCTAAACATTTCATTTTTTCTGTTTCTTTCATGTTATTTTAATTATTAACCCTTTTAAAGCCATGACATAGAGATGACAATTTTAATGTTATTTATAATTTAGGATATCCTAAATTTTGATTATCGATATCCTAATTATAATATCAATTATCGAGAAATGAGAATTAAAAATAATGGCATTAAGGAAAATCTTGATAGCAAAATATCAAAATTTTATAATACATCGGTGGAAACATGTTCTTGTTCATTTTGGAATTCTTTTAGTGCAACATGTTGTCATAGTCTTTATGATAAGAAAATATAATAATTTGAATTTGGACATATTTTCAAAAACTTGCTTTTGTGCAAGATATATTATTTCAATTGAAAATGCACTAAGCATGGATACAGATGATGTAAATGTAAACATCAATGATCATATTGAAGATAAAACTTTTACTGACAATTTTGATTGCCCCAATAAAATATTATCAGATAGGGAAAAATTTAATACAGCACTGGTGATAACTAAAAATATTGCAAATATTTTGTGTAATTATGGAATGCAAACCTTCAATAAATATGTAGAGGAATTAAAAGTAATAGAAAGCAATGCAAGAAATGCAATTTCTCTTTTTGAACACGAGAGTAGTGGGCTTAGTACAACTGAACCAGAAGAACCCGAAGAACAAATTTGGTCTAATAATGAGCCTTGTTCAAATCAATCAAATAAAAACTTAAAATTCAAAACTAAAATTAAATCCAAAGGATGTCCGAAGAGAAAGACTAATCAGACCACATTAAAAAAAAAATTAAAATACAGAATAAAAAATAATATATTTATTTTACTTTATTGGTATACCTACCAATCTACTTTAAATTTCATTACCTATATTTCACTGATTTAATGATACTTCAAAGTTTATTGATTACTTTATTGAACAACACTGTAACTGAACTTTAATAAATAAAGCTATAATTATTTATAATTGTGTAGTTATCAAAATATTAATTGTAATAACAGCACATACAGTCAGTATCTAGCTGGAACATACAGTCAGTATGTATAAATAGCCAATTGTGTATACATACTGTATGTATAAATAGCCATGTCCTATATTTTATTTATAACAGTATAATTTATTTATTAACAGTATATTATTATTTGTAATAAGAATTTATTACAGGTAACCCCCGTATAACACGGCACTTCTATAGCACGAATTCGCTCTAACACGGTTCGAGAATTGGTACCATCCCCCGTACAACACGGTACTTTTATAGCACGGATTCACTCTGACACAGTTCGAGAATTGGGTAAAACCCTCGAACAACAGGAAATGTAATAAATTTTTACATACTTAAGTAATAATAGTTCACGAAAATTATTATTTTCGTGAACTATTAGTACTTAAGTATGTAAATTTTCTCTTCTCGCCTTCTGTCGATACACGTGGTCCTTCTCGAAACTTGTTTCAATGTTGCCAGATCGCGACGCTTCTGCTTCTGATGTTGCCGAATGTTTTTCCCTTATTCCATACTTGCTTTATTCTTCATAAGTGCTTAGCACCATATAAGGAAATTTATAAAGACCTTTTAACTAGAAGCAAGCAATCTAAAATTACATACATTTTGCAAAAGGTAAAGCATGGATCTGAAGATAATGCAGAAAAATGCTCAGAGGATAAGGATAACTTGCCAAAAAGAAAACGCTCTCGGTTAATTAATAGTGTTTTTAGTGATGACGAAGAAAACATTGTTTAATTTATATTAATATGTATCACTTAAAAAAATTTTAATGAAGATATTTATCTTAATTATGAAAATATAGTAGCATGTTTTTTAATTTTTGGAACCTAACCCTCCTTTTCGTATTAGTTCTTTGTTTCGTATAACACGGATTCGCATAACACGGCAATTTTTTGGAACGTAACTACCGTGTTATACGGGGGTTACCTGTATTTATACCACAGAATGACACTGCTGCTGCTAGAATGCCCACTAGGGGGCGTCCCAGGCTATCTCATATTTTATATTATTTTAATTTGTGTATGAATATTACTTTAATATTCATACACAATTTAACTGGAGCATTTAAAAAAGGAAACAAACAAATCAAAATGGTAATTATATCTTTAGTTTTAACTTTGTTAGAAAAATGATCAAAGTAATGCTATTGTGTATAAACTGGGGATAACATTTTAAATGTGTATGAAAGAAATACTTATTAATTCAAACTTAGATAGTTTGAAATCCTGTACGTTCATAACCACACTGCAGTGTTTCTCAGCTTGTAATGAATTGTCGCCCCCTTCAATGTAGTATAAAACTTCAATAAAACCGTTATGTAGTATCACCCCCTTCACTTCAAAATTCCGATGCCGAGGGCCAAGGCTAATACCAAATTCGTACTGCATTGAATAGACTAGTGACTAGTATAATGTTATTTGTTTAATTATTGTACGATATAACGAATAAAATATCTAATTATTCTTAATATAATGTTTTACTATATCGCCCAGAAATTTGTTTTTCGCCCCCCAAAATATAAATTGTTACTAATTGCCCCCTCAACGTGGAAAATCGCCCACATGAGGGCGATATCGGCCCCGTTGAGAAACACTGCCGTACTGTTTGTCCTGGCCAAGGATATAGAGCAGGGATGGCCAACACGTAGACTGCAATCGACCACAAAGGTTTTGAAAGTAGCCCGCAAAGCTAAAGTTGAACAATTTGCTTTCACTTAAATTAATGTTTAAAAATCTCAATTCAATAATTTATTCTTACAATAATAGACCGTCTGTGCAACATACCCATACTGTTTGTATTTATTTCGATGAACAATGCAAATGAATGTTAACGCATGAGCATATAAAAATCCTAAAATTGTTTGCCCATATTCATAGTCACCCGCAGACTATATTTTACCAAAAAGTAGCCCCTAAGGGATAAAAGTTTGGCCATACCTGATATAGAGGTTTGCACATTAAGGAATTTTACAGCTACTTTGAAATTCAAAATGATAATTTCGCTCAAACTATGATGTGTATATTAACTCATATTGTTAAATCAAAGTTCACATGCCTTCATGCTATAAGAGAATAATAGACCATGAACAACTCCAATCTAGTCAGCATGGAATTGCTTTTACAGTAACACATTTTTGGATGTCACCTTAGCCATCAACTACTCTTTTTCTCATTTCATAGGATATGGCTGGGTTTTAGGGTTAAAAGACTGGGTTACAGCAGATTGAAATATTTGAAGGTTCTATGCTATTAGATTTAAACAACATTTTCTACGTTTTGTGATAATTTAAAAATAAATTGGGGTACATTCAGAAAAATCTGCTTTACTTTTAAAAAACTTTTCTGGCAACCTCTGAAGTTCTCACTGGACACATGCTGTTTATTTGCAGTTTATTTATATTGTTATTATTATTAATAATTATTAATTAACAAAAATAGCATTTTGTATATATAGTTGTATTCCATTTGCTTAATAAATTACATCACTTATGTGGCATTTCACATACTGTACAGAAATATGAACATCTCAGATAATTAAAAATGCAATAATTTTAAGTGTGATTATTTTGTCCCTTGAACATTAAACTAACAAGGATTTCCTGTAATTATATTAATCATCAAAATTCACTTTACAGCAATGGAAAAAAAAAAAAAAAAAAACAAGAGTTTATAGCCTATTAGTGTTATAATTATTGAGTTCTTTATTAAATAGTTTTTCTGCTTAAAGATTGTAAATGTGTTTAATTGTTGCTTTATATGCAGTTATATATTTATTATTATTGACTTCTGTTTTAATTGTCCGTAAGATTGACTAAATGCTTATCATGAAAGTTAAGACTGTAAATATATAATTACTAGTAGGAACTAGTAATTATATAGGAAACCATTAAAATCAATGATTTTGCTTCTTCATTGAATGTTTTATTTTTTTTTTTCCTTAAACAAGATCTACTTCAGATCAACAACCTAAAGCAGTTCTTATTTAAGATTAAGAACATTTGTTGAATTTATATAAAATATTCACAATTGAAAAGAAACAAGTCTTTATATCCTTCAAGTAGTTCAAAATTAATTTTATTTCATATTTATAAAAACTGACTGATATTTTTAATATACAGATAATATATAGAAAATATTTTTAGAATTTTTTGTTATTCCNAAAGTTTTACCAGAGGATTGTTATTCCATTTTCAACTACATATTTAAAACAGTCAAAGCTGAATGATTGCTCATTTTAGTTAATTTAAAATTCACATTCCTCAATCAAATCATTTAGATATTAATATATAGCCACATTAGCCAAACTGCAGCTTGTAAGCTGCAAGTGGCTCTTCTAGATCCTTACTGCAATTCTCATAATACATATATCATATAAAATGCAGTTTCAATAGGAAATGCAACTCATAATTTTGATACGTGTTATATGGCTTCTATTGTAATAAGGTTTGGCCAGCCCTGATATATAAAAAGATTTTATAAAAGTAAGTTATTATTAATGCTTACCTTTCGGTATCTCTGGCATCAGTAGGGCTACTAGAACAGCGACTCAAGGACGAATGCTGTATGACATGGCAACCAGTTCCAAAACTTCTTCGCTGTGGACTGAGCACTATGTCATCTCGCTCTTCCTTGACACGTTCTTTTGGATCTGGAATTCGACGTTTATGATTGACTCCAACATCAATTTCCAATCTTTCTTTTTTATATCTTGATTCTTCTGGTTGAAGAGTTTCCTTACTTCTTTTGCTAACAAACCAGCATTCAGGATCCCATTTCCCAGTTGTGCTAAATAAATATATTTTAACATTCATACAATCATAAAAACTTATATAAAGAAGTATTGTTTCAAATTCTCTATCTTCAATATTTTTAAAGCATTATTAAATACTGTTTTTCAAAAACTTCTATTCAAATGGTTCTACAATTTTGTCGTCATTTCTGCAATCTCATATTAATCAATATTTGATATTGTCTTGAAGTAGGAAAGTTTGTAAAATCCATTGATAGTAAAATATTAAAAATATTTGCTAAAATAGCTAATATTTCAATTTATGCTAAAGTGCAATTTGCAGCAGTATAGACTAGTTTTGATTTATTTTCTCTTCAAATTATCCTGAATAATATTTTTTTAGTAATGTAATTTAATGTCTTTCAATAGATCCTCATAACATCACATGACATCAAGTTAACTGAGCAAACTGAATAATAAATTAAATGAAAATAACACTATCAATTACCAGAAGTAATTTACTAAAAATGTTTCTGATCATGTTAATCAAATTATCTTTATCAAGCTAAATATGGTAGAACAACATTTTCAGAACCTAATAGGCTTAATTAAAACAAGTGAAAAGTTTTTACAACAAATTACAAAGTAAAAACAAATGCACAGCCTGCTGTATAAACCTCTCTGCTCTTTCCAAGTTAGGGGACTTCATAAAAGGATTTACATGCATCTATTAATTAATAAAAGCTCTCTCTCTTGATACATTTAGTTTTTCTTGTTGGATTCATAAATTTTTAGGATCTCTTGTCCTTTTAATTCTACCAGTAGACAGTCATGGATATGACAAATTAACCTCATTCCTTGCCAGTAAATATGTACTTCAGGTAAAGAGTCATAAACAACTAAATTAGTGACACTGTTGTATCAGAAAGGACACAGAAAAGTGTCAAAACTTATAATATGCTAGTATATTATAAAATACAAGTAAATCTTGATATATGCAATTTTATCTGTAAAATTTTTAAATTGAATAATATTCAAAAAATATTGAAAAAGCTGAAAAGAACTTTAATACATACAATATTCTCTAGGGTTTCTCAAACAGGATCCCAGCTGTTTTTTTAAGCTGGAAAATTCTTCTCATCCCAAGAAATCCCACAAATTTCTTAAAAAGTTCACTTTTTTCTTATTTTGTGTTAAGGTTGAGGAAATTTTGCAAATAGAAAATATAATTAACTCATAAACTGTCAGAATACATTTGTATTTATTAAATTTAAACCAACTTATTAGTTTTTTAGATTTTTGCTTGTTGTTATGGTATGTCACAAATGGTCAATAATCAATACGTAGCTTATTTGTGGCAGGACTCTGAAAATTCTTTACTTGTCAGAACCTGTAATATCTGAAACAATTGTGCTTATGCTGTCTTAATTTTTAACCATGCCCAGTAGCTTCAATAACTGCATAATGCCAGATTGTGCAAAATGGGCAAGGATACAAATGAGTATGAAGTCTGCAAGTATAAAGTTTTTTCCATAAATCTGATTTATTAAAGACGAACTGCCGAATTATTGGGCTATAAGCTCGATATTTCTATTAAAGCAGCCGAGGTAGACAAATCAAAAATAGTAGAGAGCAAAAGAAGTACTACAATCTCGAAAATGAACTAGAAATCTTCCAGGCTACAGGTGAAAAACATAACATCTGTCTTCTCTTAAATGCATTAAACACAATTCCACTCACATCAATTGAATCGGAAAGGGAATTCTCGGTAGGAGGACTTTTCATTACTAAAATAAGAATCAGATTGAGTGATCGGAGTATCGACCATCTTTGCTTTTTAAAACCTTATTATAAAAATTTACAATATTTTGTATTATATTTTATTTAAAAAACAAAAATTACCTTTTAAGTTAGAAGTTTGATCTAAGTTCATTTTTTTAAAATTTTCAACTCAATTCAAAGCATTTTTTTTTTGTTTTATTAAAGTTTGCTGGAAACTGCATACATCTTTTCTATTTGTGAAAATTTCTATGTAATTCAAAGGTAATTTTTAATATATATCTTATACAGTATTATTAATATGATTTTGGAGGTTGCAGAACATATTAAATTACTTTAAAAAATTAAAAATAATTATATCATTTGATTTCAAGATATTTTGTATATCTTAAAAATAATTCTATTCTGGGAAACAGTTCACTTTTTTCCAAAATCCCAGGACAAACAAAAGACCGGGAAATGAGAAACCCTAGTACAGTAGAGCATCGATTATCCGACTCAATTGGGGACTGGGGTTGGTCGGATAACTGAAAAAAACGGATAACCAAAAAGTATGAAAAAATACATTATTAGTATAGTACATTAGTATAGCTCATATAATTAGTATATCACCATTAATCTACTTTGCATTGAATTTTCATTGATGTTAAGCCTAACAAAATTTTTTAAAAAATAATAATTGTCACTATTGTATCGTTAAAAATTATTTCTTTATTTTGCACTAAATAAATACAGTACTGTACATTGAAAAATATAAAACAAAAACAATGTACAGTATTTGGGTTACATATTTTACATAAAGTAGACCTATACATTAGAAAAAGAAGTCCAAAATTTATATCTCCGATGAAAACGGATTCCGATTCAGCACGACACACAGTCCTCAGAAAAATCCACACAAAAACAAACAACCACTCATAATTAGAAAATTAAGCCTCATTTAAATACTGGTCTCCCTTTCATGGTCGAGCCGTTGATGCCAGCTAAAACATGCAAAAATTTAACAAAAATAATATTAAAGTAGCCAAGACATAGCCAAATATTGTAGCACCACATCACTAGCAGACATTTGAATTTTCCAACTAGAATGCGATCGGTTAACCAATGTGACGGTTGATCGGGGCTCGGATAATTGATGCTCTACTGTATTTTCAATCAAATTGTTCTTTTATAATTCTGTTGTTTTATAAAGTTTATTTTAAAAAAAACCATCACCCACGCATTAATCATTGATTCCTCATTATTCTTTGCATAATTTTGGAAAGATGGGCATTTACAATTTGAAGATTGTTCTTTAAAGTTTCATCAAATCACCTCTCTTTCCATGAATCATTCATTTTAAAATTTGGCATAGTTCAATGCATTTTTTTTAACCCAATGTGCATGATAAACAATGAATAGGCTTATAAATTCTGTACTTATAAGATTTCTTTTACCCTTAATGATATACTATTTTAAAAATTATTGGAATAGAGTAAGAAAACTATTATTTGCTATCTAAACTAAAATTAGATTTCTTTATTCCTTAAATTTGTTAATATATTTAATAAATAAATGTAAATATCAATTTCTAAGGCTTATTTATTCTAATTAGAAATATTTACTGTATTAAGTACACTCACTTATATTTGGTGTTATGACAAAGTTTAACTTAAAAAATTATTATATATTTCAATAATATAATTAACACTTACTTATTATATACAGGGTCTAAACAATTTGGTCTTTTTTTAGAATGTGGATGTTTTGCTAGTTTGAGTAATTCTTCCTAAAAGCAATAGAAAAATTTTAAGACTAAGTAATAAAATATAACAATTTATAATTATATTAATTTTTGAAAACATCAAAATTCAAATGACTTTTACTGCAAATGAAGAGTTAAACAGTCCTAATGTATAAAATATTTTAACTAAGCACTTATTTAGTTATTAAAATATTCAAAATAAAATCGCTTTGTAATCAATTTTATTATTTATAAACAAAATCAATTATACAAAATAGCACAATTACAATAAATTAGCTGTTTAAAATTGTAAATATTGAAATCTTAGTAAGCAGAAACATCAAAAATACAAACTGCAACGAATATATTATACATAAACAAATATCACAAAATCCGATAAATTTGTAAAGCTACTGGTTACATTGGCAATTTTCCCAATTATGTCTAATTAATTACTAATGAAAAATTATTTCATTTAATTATAATTATTAAATTTAATAAGAGATGGTGTCTAATGCCTCCCTCTAATGACAAATTATTTAGTAATTAATTAAATATAATCATGGAAAGTAATCCAATGTAATCTGGTGGTTGTTTGAATGTATTATATACAAATTAAATAAATTTAATCTCAAAAGACACTGTGGCCATTTGGCCTTTTTCAAATGCCACAAAAATAAAAAATAAACAAACAGAGGAACAAAAAGCATATGAAAATCAGCAAAAAGCATTAATTAATAGCTAAGAAAAAATTTCACCACACTAAAACAGAAAAGCATAATTTATCCATAGTAGTCAAAAATCCTTCAGAAATTTACTTCCCCTCTTCCTACATTTTCCCACTTTTTTTTGTGTATATCAATTATCATTTTTTTTTAAATTTTAAGTATGCAGGAAAACATCTTTGATCTGCAGAATTGTTGGTTTTTCAGTTAAAACATTTTTACTTTAAAGATCTGGCTGAGGTGGTTTTTTCTTGTGTTTCAGTTGAATTTCTTCTTGTTAGTTATCTTTTGAAAATCTTTATATAACAAGTTCCAGTATTTTATCATTTGAAAGACTGGACAGTTTGTCCAATTGAAAGTTTTGTTGAGGGTTTTAAGAAGTTATGGTTTAGATGATGGCAGTAGTTTTCCTTCCTGCAATGATTTTCAATAATGTTTAGAAGATAACTGTTATGCATTAAGCTTTATAAATTTAAAAAATATAAGTACAGTTTGATTTGCATATAAAGTTTTTATGTTGTTGATTTTTTCTTGTTGATAACAATAGGAAGTTGATTTGTAGCAGTTTAATTTGAAAATGGCTCTCATTAGATGATTTTGTTGTACTTGCAGACAGTTAGCAATACAGTCTGATGTGGTTTCACAAATAGTTATACAGTAATACCTCGACTTATGCTACCCTGACTTACGCGAACCCGGAGTTACACGATTTTCAAATCTCATCGATTCATCTTTTGTTTGAGTGCTACGCAACTTTTGATTACTCACTCCCCCCACACTATTGTTCAGCTTACATGTTCGGACATGTCACGCGGAATTGACACATAGCTACAATTTATTCTGTGTTATTTATTTCTGTGTTTGTTATATCTACGGAGACTCGAGAGACTCTATGTGATGATTTCTCGTAACCGTGAACGAATCAAAAGACGAGATAAGATTAACGAGAACATTTATTAGCTTACATACATCCGACTTGGATTTTACACAAATTGCGAAATTATATCATCTATTAAAACTCTGAGATATTTTATGCACTTAATTGTTTCTATCTTCTTTTCATTTATTATTTGAAGTTGTTCCTTGTCAATGTTTTTATTTTTATTTACAAAGTAGAGATATTTTGTTCTCATTTAGTTTCAACACATTTGAGCTAATGTAATCAATTAGTTTGCAGAGGATGTATTGCACTACTTGGGGGTTGTTGTTGGAATGTATTAGGACAATATCATCTGCACATGTATTACTTTTGCTTTTGGTATCACTTCAAATAGGTCATTCAAGTAGATGCTGAAGAGTAATGGTGCAAGTATTGATCCTTATGTGCAACTCATGTACGGTTTTCGATGAGAAGCTTTTTGAATACGCATTGTTGTATTGTTTACTTTTACTTGATATCTTCAGTTTAACAGATATGACATTAACCATTGTAAAGGCACTACTCTTAAGCCAGTATTAAAAAGTTTTTTCGAGAATCCGGAGGTGCACACTGTCAAAAGCTTTCGATAAGTCTAGAAATAAGGCTATTACTGAACGAGATTTGTCTAATTTGTTCGTAACTTCCTGTTTGAATTGTAATAATGCATCTATTGTAGAGAAGTTTTGTCTAAGTATATTGATGACAGGGAATCACGTTTACATTGTATTTCCAAAGTTATTTTATAGAAAATTTTCTCTATTATTTTTACTAGTATGGGGATGATAATCAAACAGTAATTTTTTATGTTGCTTTTAAACCTTTTATTTTCGTACATCGGTATGACCATATTGTAATTTAATTTATTTGGGAAGGTTCCTGTTTTGAAGGATTTGATTATCAGAAAAGATAGAGTAGCAGTGATGATATCTGTAATTCCTTTATGTCCATATTTAAGTTATCTATGTCTGGAATACAGGTTTTTAAGTTCATTATTGTATAATGACTTCATTAATGGTTCGTCATTTTCAAGTAGATTTCCGTTAACGTGCAATGATTTTATTTTAATGTCATCCTTCTGTTTAGTTATATTAAAAACCAGTTTTTTTGTTTTTCCAAAAGTCTACCAGAGATTTAGTATTACAAAAAAGTTGTCAAAATACATTGACTCTTCTTTATGAATGCCGATTCTTATTTGTTTGACAAACTTTTGATTTCATATTCTATTTTAGTTCATTGTTCAGAAAATAATTTCTTTTTTAATTCTTTGAAAAGGAATTTTTTCCATTTAATTTTCTCGAGTGTTTCGTTGGTTATGATTTTCTTTTTAAATGTATTTATTTATTTCTAAATGTTTTCCTGGAAGATATTTATCAATGAATATTAATTAATAGCATAGACCAGAGGTGGGGAACCTTTTTACCATTAGAGGCCACATTTAAATTAGACAGCAATAAGAGAGGCCGCATAAGCTTATTGACCTAAGAAAGTGACTTTTGTGAAATTATTATAGTTTTTCTATAGATTTAACAATTTATTGCATTATATAGAAAAAATAAAATATAATACTACAAAATTTTAAATATAATATACATATAAAATAATATAAAAATATTATAAAAAAATACAATAAAAAATATTTTTTTATTCACTAAGTTAGTGACTTATTTGGCTTTGTTTTTTGTTTGACAGTAATTGTATATTTGGATCAAGCTTCGTAACACACAGCTTTAATTGATCCTCTAAATGTGCATCTGTAATTTGCGTTCTTAAATTTGTTTTTATTTTTGACATGAGAGAAAATGTTGTCTCGCAACAGTAGGTACTTCCGAAGCAGGAAAGTAAACGGCGAGCATGTTCTCGAAGGCATGGATATTCAACAGCATTTTTCCAGATTTCTATGGGATCCTTTTTAGCGTTAAAAAGGGATTTGATGATACTATCTTCCCCTAAATCAATTAACTCCATTTGTAGTTCTGCAGGAGCCTCGGATATATCTATTAAATGTGGTTCAAATGCCAGTTTCATAGCAGGAGTGTGCTCGTCAAAATCAGAAAATCTATTAGTATACTCTTCTATTAAACAATCCAAGANGTTGAGAGATGCGAGTCAGAGAAGCCAAAGCAAGGTGTGACACTCAAATGGGAGATCTGAAACCGAGTTTTGTTTACTTCTTAGACAAGGTAGTTGGCGCTGCTAGCGCTTTTTAAACAGTTTTTTAAAAAATTAACATTTTTTAAAAAACTGTTTAAAAAATTAACATTGAGTGTCCAAGTCTGAAATGGATGGTCTGTGGGCCAGAGCCTCGCTCATGCGTGTTAGAGTCCGTTTCAGACTAGTATTCTGACGTCATGTTACAATATGACTGTCTTTGGCGGGATTTTTCGCGCAACTGTCATGGTGTTGATGTACAATAGTTGTTTGAAACAAACTCTACCATTTTGTACTAGGTGGCAAAGGGCCGCACAAGAACCTCGCAGAGGCCGCAGGTTCCCCACCTAGGGCATAGACCAAGGGTGGACAACAGTTTTTGCCCCAGGCCGAATTAGAAAGAAAACTTTTTTCACGGGCCAAACCAGAAGCTGCCCTAAGAAGATTTTGAGGTGGTGCGAGATCTCATTGTGGTTTGTACATAGAGATTACAGATACATTTTTCACATTATCATGCTTCATCAACATTCTACGTTGTACTTACTAGATTTGTAATGGAGCGTTAACTCTAAACGCACAGTGAGTTGTTGACCCCCTTTTTTTCTTCAGGCGTCAGAATTTTTCTTTGAACTATTTGGACTTGAGTAGCTAATATTGAAAGATTAATCGCAGGCCGCAAAAATTCATTAGACGGGCCAGATCCAGCCGCATGTTGGCCATGCCTGGCATAGACATTAGATAATCTGCGAGTTCGTCCACTGAAAGGTCTCGTGTAATAATAATTCCAAGAGAAACAGTAAAGAAGAGCACCCTCTAACTGCCCTCTGTCAGTCAGAATAGAAAGAAAAATTGATTTTTCATGTATTTCTCTACAATACAGTTACATAAGAATTTGAAAACTAAATTAGTTGTATTTATCTTTATAAATCAGTAAAGATAAATTGCAAGTAGTAGGTTATCTTTAATTACATTTTTAACAATAATGCTTTGACAATCAGCAACCAACAGTTTCTATTTAATGCTATTAAAATATACAAACTTTGAATTTGGGCAAATATAAACATCTTAACAAAAAACCCGATACATTATAATAAAGTTAAACAACTGCCGTATGACATCGGGCTAAATAACAGCTATAATAATTATAACTTACTGATAAATTTGATCCTAGAGGAAGGGACCTTACCATATTTTATTTTGCATTATACAAAACACTAAAATGCATATCATAAAATAAAACATACAATTTAATTTTTTTGTATAAAGCAAAATAAGTTAACCATGACAACTAAAATAAAAAAGATTAAAAACCTGTTCTTAAACTACTCAGTTTGTTTCATGGTCATTGGTATTTGAAAATGAAATAGAGGTACTTCACAAAATATTAATGCATAATTATAGACTTTAAAATTAATAAATATTGATTCATTGTCATCTTTGTAAGCATATTACACTTAAAATGCCCAAAATTTTTTTTCCAACAAAAATGTTAGACTAACAGTTGAAGGGTTTGGGAGTAAAATAATTTTAAGTTTATAACATATTAATAGAAATGAATCATGCTAACAGATAAACAACATTGTACTTCAATTTAAATATTATATCTACTTTGTAGCTGTAACATGTACTTTATTCTGATTAAAGAAAACAAAGCAGAAAACTTCATAGGCCATTAATTTTCATATTTTCTCTAAACTTTCATTATGGTACTTACCATCTTTTATACCTGAACCCAATTATAAACAAGCTGTGTGTGCATCTATCTTTTTAATAAAATGAAATCTTAACCTTAATTTCATCAATATAATAATATTGCAATTATATCCATAAAGGTGGAAGTTTAATTACTAATTTCCTCTAATATTTTTGAACTAAATTGTTCAATAATAGTCAGAAAAATCACATTTGTATCATTATGTTTTACTAAATATTTTATTGCAAATTTAAAAAAAATAAAACTGTTCTAATTATGTTTAAATATTATTTTCTTCTTATATAAAATATGAAAAGGAAAAAAAACATAGAAAATATATTTCAGAGGGCTTAAAAATGAATTTTTAGTATTCAAGATAATTATAGAATTAACATTTACAATTTTGCAACAATAAGCATTATTTCTTCCTTATAAATGCCATCAAATATATTGCACATGCTAAAGACAAAATAAGATGCTCAAGGCCATATTCACCAGAGTTATTCTGTTAAATGTGACAAACGCAGTTGAATATTACTATTTTTATTTACTTACTAAGAATATTGCTTTTCAGTTTTCTTTTGTTATTAAAAATGTTAAATGAAATGGGAATGACTATTTAGTCTCTTTCATTTTCTTACATCTATTTTATATATTTATTTCAAATTACATGGGGCTTGGGCCTACATCACTTAATTCATTTGCTACTATTGCAACTAAAAATTTTCTTTTATTGCTACTCATAACATTGTCTTTATCAACAAATCTTACACTGACAATCAGATAAATCATTCAGCATTTCCTAGAAGACATCCAAGCCATACCTCCTCAATTATCAGATATTCAGATAAAATATCTGTGCCTCTGACATTAATGATCCATCATAAAAACAGTTTTGTCAATAAGATCACATGATTTATAGCCTTCATTTACAACAATAGACTCAAACTAATTTATAATGTTTATGTAAATAAAGATATAGTAAATTAGATAGTATTCAATCTTGAAAGTACATACAAGTCAAAAAACAAGTCTACATTTAAAATGAAGTATTTTATTATTTTTAAAACTAAAATGATTACTTTTAGAACATAAAATTTATAAATTTATAACAATAGTTTTTTAAAAACTATTGTTATAAATTTATAAATTGTATTACTGTCTCAATCAACTTTCACACACTTCATTTCAGTGAGGATGGCAATGAACTACTCAAATGAAAACAAAAGTAAAAGAATGAATCATACCATTAAATTGTATTTTTTTCATTCTTATTATGATAGTAATTTCAATTTGAGTGTTATTAGTGTTTTCATATATTTAGATGTGTCAGCTTAACAATAAGCCATTAAATTGATTGTTTATTAATAAAAAATATTTCTCTCTCTTCAAACCTACTCTTTAATGAATACCTTTGTTGGCTAAATGACCAGTAGTAGGTAAAGATAAGGTAGTAAAGATGTTAGCTTGCAACTCTGCAGAAAACATCTTTGATTCCCTAAGATTGAATCCAAGTGGAAAGCCCCAAGAATTTTTTATGGGTGGCCTATCCTGAATATATTGGGCCCTGTTCCTTACAAGTGTGTAACTAGACCAACTATAGTAGAAATGGCTCTAGCAAATTGTGGGGGATTAGAGAGTATCCCAGAGAAAGAGTGTCTGAAAAACCAGCCTGTAAAAAATTTTTGAAATATAATAGAATACTATTAAATAATGTATGTACAAAACAATACAAAAATATTCAAAAGTTAAGTGTTAAAAATTATATATTTAGATAGAAAAAATATAAACACTCAAACTGCATTTCATCATTTGGAATAATGGGCAGGTGTGGCTAAGCCCTCCTGGCTGTCCTCTAGCTACAGGTGTGTTCCCTCATTACTTGGCTGCCCCACTGTAATCTTGGCTAGATATATGATGGGCTGGAAAAGTTTTCTTAGTGCTCATAGAGGAAAAAAAAAAATAATGAAAAAAAAGGACTAATCTTATAATTATTATTTATAAATAATGAAATTGTCAGATTAAATTTCTAACAATTCTTGTATTTGCAAAATGGGTACTTCACAGATCCAATATTCTTACAATGAATGTTATCAGCTTGGATAACTGCATCAAGTTTGAGACATTCACTTGATAGCCATCACAATTCACATAGCCAATAAGGACAATCTGCTCAATGATAAATGTCCAATAAATGGGAACAAAAACATAAAACAAAAATAGACATAAAAAAATCAATAAAAATAAACTGATTGAAAGAAATATTTAGTTGTCGCCAAGTTGTTAAATTTGGTCTGAAAAGAATATAAACTGATATATTAAGACTGATATTTATGAAATTTGCAACCTTCAAAAAAAAAATATTTCAGAAGTATACACCCCATATAAAGAAAAACTGAAAAATGATCAAATTAGCATTTAAAAAGAATTTTGCCATTCCATATTAAATTTCTCATATATAATGACTAATCAAAACATGTTATAAAAGGTATATTATTACCTTGTTTAAAGTATTTAAATTGCATATATAATTTTAATAATATTTGAAATGTTAAGGTAAGTACATACATAGTTAGAGAAACAAATTATTATTATTTGGGAACTATCAGTCAGTATACTTGACATTATATTCTAAACTGAATAATCTATGTATTTTGATATGTTGTAAATTAAAACTTTTGGAAAAACTATCAATATAATCTAACAAAAGCTATATATGCCCATTAAATTAATTAAGTTTCACTTTCACATTCCACACTTTCATAAATCATCATCATTGGCTAAGGTTATATTGTAAGTGCTTGCAAGTAACATTAGAAAAAAAACGACAAAGCATTTTTAGCTTTAAAGATTTCTTTGTTTCAAATTACAAATCTAGTATTTGTAAATTTCCAAAAAATTAATGAATCCCCAACTTTACACTAAATGTAAGTTTCCCTGACTTTTACAAAATTCCCTGTCATTTTCCAGTAAGGAGGAACCCAGAAATATGAATAGGTCAAAAATATTTACAGAAACTAAGAAAACACACAAATTTGCCAAGAGGTTTTCCTCTAAAAAATAATTATGCTAAAGAAATGAAAAAATGCATGTAGATTTTAATATTGGAGAAAGGTATCAAATTTGATTGTTTTTTTTATCTGAAGTTACCTACTTCCACACTGAAGTTGGCAGTTACTGTCACAGTCTATAGATAGTCTATTTGTGTTTATATTGACTTTCTTTGGTTCATTTCTCAAAATAAAAGACAAAAATCAGCACAGGTTCATTTTAGGAACAACAAAACTGAGCAAAAGAGTGGTAAAAAAAAAATACCAAAACACCCACATCTGAAAGTTATAAAAGTAACTTATAATTAATTACCAGGATATTAAATAATTTCTATTTGAAGAAAATGTTTTTATTTGATATTTAATTATACACTATGCAGATTAGGTTTTTCCATTTTGTTAAAAATAGGGATATTTTACTATATTTTCTAATATTTACAAATATTGTGTGTTTTCATTCAAAAATAGTTTTTGAGTGAATTAAAAGCATTAACTAACCTTAAATTATGTATTACACCTCAATTCTAGAAAATACTCCTTAATTATCTGTAAAGGGGTAGGAATAAGCATTCAGTTTTTTTTCTTGCAAACACTGACCACACATTTTTAAGATAGTGTTTATATTACAAACTATATTTGTTTTCTATTATTTTTCTTATATTTAAAAAAAAATTGCATATTTATAAAACCTAAGTTTACCTTAGTGTACTGATACATTGGAAGAGGAGGTGTACTTCGACTTCTTCCTGAACTTCTTGAGGATGGTCTGCTTTCCATTTCTTCCGTATGTTCACTTTGACTTCCATCTTCTAAAAGTGTAAAAAAGAATTTACTAGTTGTCATTAAGAAATACATACTTCCTTATGCAAAATAATATTCTTACTATATATATATATATATAAACAGAAATTATAATAAAATAATTAAGATCAATTTAAAATATGATTTTGAATTCCAATAATTTTGATTACATTTTCTAATTAATATAGAGAAGAACTTTTAAATAAATTAGCACAAACTATAAAACAGAATACAAAACATAATTTTATGATATAAATTTAGGAAAAAATCAATATGAAGGCATTTCCTGATGAAGGCCGATAAATTCAGTGACCGAAAACGTTCGACATGTATTTTTTGATGTTTATTTGCTGGAAATTTTGAATTTAGGTGCAATTTGTGAATATTACAGTTCCAGTTTTTGGTGAGAGTGTATTTATATATGTAATTGTAAACAGAAAACTATTAACACCTAACATGAATATTAAAAAAAGAAATGCAATAAACTAGATACTTTAAATACAAAAAACCAGAAACCTTTACAATTCACCAATTCTTTTCTTTTTTTGTTTTTAAAAAAAGCTAGTTAAATTAGCTGAAAACGTTTGTTTTTTCTAACAATTAAATGCTAGATTGTAAAGATTTTGGTTTTTATACATTTTAAAGGACATATCGCTACTTTGGAAGAAAACTGGCACAACTCAAAATAATCAGTTTTGAGAAAATCCCATGCAAAGATTTAAAGTTTAACTGAATATCACTTATCTCCCACGTAACTGCTCCCTAGTGGCCAAATACGCAAGTTACTTTTGTGACACTCTTCCACATAAAAATTTACTACATTTTCGTTTTGATTATGACATAATCGAAAAACCGCACTTTTTTGAGTTATGTCGGTTTTCTTCCAAAGTTACGATATGTTTGAAATATATTTTTATTTTGCATTTCAAACATTTTATTACTGATCTAAAAATCAGTAATTTAAAAATTAAAGTAACTGGAAATCATTTTAATTTTTAAGCTCATAAATTTTATAAAGTATCTGAAAAAAGACTGAAGCTACTAGCAACCTAGAAAACAAAAAGTTTCTTCATGCAAAGGTTGTAAAGAGGCAAGTAGAATAATTCAAATACAGAAAAATTGTGAAGTTGACAAGTGCTCAAGCAGGCCATTTGATGCTGCCTCCCTGAGCAATAAAAGAAATGGAAAAGCTTTATGAAACATTACTGAAAGATTCAACAGCTAAGCAGATTACAGAGACACTGGACATGTTGAAAACAACAGTTAATTGTATTCTAACAAAAAATTGACAATGAAGAAAGTTTCTACCCATTGGATTACAACTTCTGATATTTGACAATTTTTTCACTATTTGAAGTCAATCCAGAAGACACTGCAATGACTTGTAAAAGTAGATGAAACTTTGATCCACCACTTTTCCAAAGTTAATGCAGTTGAACAATGAAAATATTTTGATTCATCCAGACCAAAGAAAGCAAAAACTCATTTCCAGTGAAAAGGTGATGGCAACATTTTTTTTGGAATGTAGAAGAGCTGGTGGTAGAAGATTATCTTGTAAAGGATCAAATCATCATTGGACAATACTACGATAATCTAAGAAAACTTTGATTTTGAATACTGAATACTAGGGAAAATTGTTCAAAATATTTTTTCACTATAATGAAGATCTAAGCCAGAGATGGGCAACCTTTTTCTATGTAAAGGCAGCATTTTAAAACTTTTGAACTGACACAGACCGATACAAAAGAAAAGAGAAAAAAATGCAGATAAATCACAATTATTTATTCATATATAATTATAAATTAGCATATGTATACTTAATTTAGCTTCTGGAATTGATGTAAATATAATATATTGGAGATATTTGATTAAACATTAGTCACTGCTAGTTTTAAATTAGTTTCGACGTGTCTGTTAGCCAGTTTCTTGTTTTAATTTTTACTAAATTCATTGCAAAGAACTATTCACATTTTAAAACATTTTGGTTTGAATTTTTGCTGCACACTCCCTTAAGCTGGGAAATTAATATATTTATTCATATTTTAGGCGAAGTGGACTGCGGGTTGCCAATCCCCGCTCTAAGCCATCCATCAATAACTGCTGTGACTATTCTTCACAAATGTTAAAACTATTACAACTCTCCCCAGCCACTGGATTATGCTCTTTCAAACTATCATCCAATCTTTAATCCAAAAAAATGACTTGTCTAGCATAATTTTAACACACACACACACACACACAATAAAGCTATTTATAGCAATCTTGCTTTCAAGTTTGCTATAAATACTCTCAAGTATTTTTCAAAATTCTCAAGTCATTTTCTGAAAACCTTTGAATCTATTTCACCAATAGATGGTTAGACAAATTACAGAATTAACAGCTATTTTAAATCCAGGTTAGCAAATTTGCATTCCACCATTTTAAAATTAAACCATTAATCATGACAAGTACAGCAGATGATCTATTCTATTTTTTAAGGTCTAAAATTGTCCTGAAATATACTTATCTTATCCAAGATATACTTCTGTTGCAAAAGTTTATTGATGAAACTCATTGTCAGCAGTCTTGATATTAGTCTAAGTCTAATCACTGAATATACAAATATCCTATCACTGTCTATCACCAAATCTTTTTAAATTTATTATTTGTATTCTCAAAAATCCAGCAACAAGTTGCATAACTTTCTCAGCAAAAAACAGGAATGTTAGCACAAAATTAAAATTGTCTGTGGTGCCATCTGTTATGAGATTTTGTTTAAAAAATAAATTTTATATTCTAAAATGGCAAAAAGTTTAATTTTGAAAATACAGATGAGTTTTATAAAAAACTGTAAAATGCTAAATATAAAATCTTCATTAAATCCAACTCTACTTGAGATATGATATGTGATCACCTTCTATCTCCCAACCACCTCAACCTTTAACCATCAAGATTTAACAGCATCAATGCCTCTTATATACAAGTTACTATGTTAAATTTCATTTCTTACTCTTTACCCATCCTGAGATATTAAATGAAATATACACCAATGTGTACACACATCCACAGAATTTTTTTTTGTTTTTTTGACTTTTTTTTGGTTCAGGTCCAAAATGTGGGGAATTGCAAAATAACCCAGAGGATCAAATGTGATACGATTCCAATATTTTCCCATGTTATATATGTAACAAGCCAGAAAATTAAAATGCAGAACATGAAAAATCAAACAAAATACTTTTAAACACAGTAGCAAGTTTTTTCACCAAATTGTTTCATTAAATATTTTCAAGTTACAAGACACTGTATTAATGCATTCAAGTCAATCAACTTGAATTGACAACACTAATATATAGGGAGGCAAAGTACGGTACTTTTAGGACTGCCCTTGTAAATGACCAGTTATGACAATAAGAACTTACAATAGACTAGTTATTCACACCAAGTGATATTAATAAGTAGTAAAACTCACTATATGTGGCGTTATTAAGCGTTTTTCTTTCGAGCACTTTCGACGAATGTATTTCCGTCGTCTTCATGCAAATGTTCCAGACAGATAAGAACACATACAAATTTAAATAAAACGATTTTTTTTAGTTCAGTTAACTATATATATAAAATAAATTTTGTGTACTTATGCATGAATTGTCAGAATATTGATGAACCTGTTAGTACATTCGTCTATTCAAGTGATTGCTTTGATGCTAATTGTATGTGGCTTACTACCTATTCTTGAATAATGGAGTCGAACAATGTACAATCTAAAGCTAAACTTAACAACACACAAGATTCACAAAGTGGCCTAGCTTTTGTTCTTGGGCCAGTAGAGAACACAATACTGAAAGAGGCAAGTTCCCACCTATGGAAAATACTTGACTTGGTACCAGAAACTTACCGGTCAAATTTAAAGATAGAGAAGTATAAGAAGATCTGGGAAAGTGTTTCACAGCTACATAGCTGTGTCAGTCAAATATATGGAATCCTTAGGGAACTCAGAACAAAACCCAGCCCCCCACTAGTATTTAGCAATGGACAGTGGATCCAACCAATCTATGCCACTATTACAAAAAGTAACAGACCAATTCAACCAAGCTAAACTACGACAGTGGTTGGTAAGTCATTAAACAGAAAACTGCAAAGAGAGGGTACTGTTGGCAGCCATACTGTTCTGATTTACACAAAAGAAAATGTGGACCCCAAAGCAAAATGGATATCAAAAAAGTTAAAGACAATTCTAAATACAATTGAGCCTCAAAAACCCTGAATTAGCATAAGGGCAATAAAGGACGTGAGAAATGATGGATTTTGAATCCAGGTTGGGAATCAGAAACAGGGGACCTTATAAATGCCATCAAATATATTGCACATGCTAAAGACAAAATAAGATGCTCAAGGCCATATTCACCAGAGTTATTCTGTTAAATGTGACAAATGCAGTTGAAAATGAAGATATTCTCCCCTATATATATATGAACAAATCAAAGAACTGCAAGTACTTTACAAACAAGAATTTCTGTCTGTGTGTGTTGAGTCAGCACTGTTTTGAATAGAGGCCAGATGAAAGAAAATTGTAGGCACATGGTCATTATAGTCACCCCAAACAACAGAAGAGCAATTGTAGATCTGCAATGTAAAGGCCGATGTAGGTCTGAAACACCTACATTGGCCTTTACATTGTCATGGGCCAATGTAAAGGCCGATAACTACATTTCCCTAATAAGATGTTATAACTGCTGCGGATATAGCCATTACACCAAAAACTATATAGAATATCTCACATGCAGTCACTGTGCAAAGCAGTATAAATATGCACACTGCAACTGACTAGATAGACCACCCTGCTGAATAAATTGCAAAATAGAGAATAAATCTGAAGAAGGCGGCTATAAACTCAGAACAGATCACAATGCATTTGATGCAGGCTGCCCAATTACAATCCGAACAAAGGCATCAATGATTCAAAAACCCAACTATGGCCAATAGAGGAAATCAACGTAACACACAACAACTATACAACACAAAGCTAAATGTACTCCAAATCAATCTTCAAAGGACCAAGGCTCCAACTTCCCTCCTGCTTAAAACAGCAGATTGGAAGATAGATGTTATAATAGTACTAGAACCATACCGTTATAAAGACTACTTTCCACATTTTGGAAAACGGATGACCTTCTCCTCACTTAGATATACAGTAGAGCATCGATTATCCGACTCAGGTTGGTTGGATAACCGAAAAGAAGGAAAAAAAATCCATTATTAGTATAGTATATTAGTATATCCCATGTAATTAGTTTATTAGTATATCGCTATTAACCAACTTCGCATTGAATTTTCATCAATATTTAGCCTAACAATTTTTTTTTTAAAATAATAATCGTTGCTATTGTATCGTTAAAAATTATTTTTAAATTATTTTATTGCTCACGAAACAAACAACCACTCATAATTAGAAAATTAAGTCTCGTTTAAATATTGGCCTCCCTTCAATGGTCGAGCCGTTGATGCCAGCTAAAACATGCAAATATTTAACAAAAATAATATTAAAGTAGCCAAGATGTAGCCAAACATTGTAGTGCCACATCACTAGCGGACATTTGAAATTTGCTGACTAGAACGGTCGGTTAACCGATGTGACGGTTAATCGGGGGGGGATAATCGATGCTCTACTGTACAGTACTTCTAAACCAAAAACTGGTATCTTCATCTGCAACCCAAATGTGGACACTCAATTCCTTCCCAACCTCAGTTCTGAATATGCTACTACCATAGCCATACATAGTAACAGTACCAATCCAGCTTTTCTTACGTCCATATATTGTTCTCCATTCCAGAACATTGGAGCCCTGTTGGAAAAACTGGAGAGAATCAGTTCCTGGACCAATGGTCGGCTGTGGCTAATAGGAGGGGATGCCAATGCTAAGTCACCAGTATGGCACAGTGATCATACTGGTGACTTAGCATTAGCTTAGAATTTGAGAAGGGCATGGCCCAAGGGGCCATGCCCTTCTCAAATTCGCCTCCACAAATCAACTGTTATCTAACAACACCAGCTCCTTGTCAACCTATCACAGCAGCAGGGGTGACAGCTGGGTGGACATGGTGCTTTCAAACAGAAACATGAACAACCTTATTGTATACTGTAGCACACAAGACTATCCTATAACCAGTGATCATAGATACATTAAAACTGCTTTAAACCTTTTAAGGCAAATCTGTCCACACTGACAATTATGTAACCAAAACTAACTGGAATGCCTTTCGTGAACAACTTAAATGCTCCTGGAAAATTGAAAAGCCTGTAACTGAGATGGACAAAAAAGACATTAATAAGTGTGTCACCCACCTAAACAATTGCATAAAAATCTGCTATTACAATATCTCCCACCTAACAAAAGCTAGAACTTCAGTACCATGGTGGGACAGCGAGCTCACAACTGTAAGAAGAGAGGTTAGAAAGTTAAGAAAGGCATACCAAAAACAACATGACAGTGACTTTCACAACACCCTTTGTGCTGCCTATATCAACAAGTTTGATAACTACAAAACCTTAATTAACCGAGAGAGACAAAGTTTGGAGGGAGTTCTGTGAGCAGTTCGATAAATCCTGGATCAACCCCTATAATAGCAAGCATTTCATCAATACTTTCAAAAAAATTTTTTCCACCGAAAAGAATTCCTTCTAGCAGAACTCCCTCCAAACTTTGTCTCTCTTGGTTAATTAAGGTTTTGTAGTTATTAAACTTGTTGATATAGGCAGCACGAAGGGTGTTGTGAAGGTCACTGTCGTGTTGTTTTTGGTATGCCTTTCTTAACTTTTAGACAGATTCAAAATCAGGAACAGGTCCTAATTTTGAATCTATCTTATGAAACTAACTTCTGTGCAATAATACCAGATTGTATACTACATTGCTTTCAAAAAAACAGTGTAAAATGGGCATTCCCTTGCCAATCCACAAATCAGATGGTACCCTATCTATCTCCTTCAGTGACACAATAAAAACCATCTTTGACCACCACTTCCCCACTGATAACCAAACTGATGACAATAGTGTGCATAGAAAAAAACAGGATCTCTAGAATTGCCCCAAATATATGTGACGATCCTTTTTTCACTTACAGTGAAGTTACCAAAGCCTTTAAAAAGATAAAATAAAAAAGGCCCCTGGAAAGGACACAATAACGGGCAAAATGACAAAGGAAACATTCAAAGCACTTCCAACATTCTTTGAAGTACTATATAATCAGTGCCTTCAGATTGGATACTTCCCTGTTGACTGGAAGTCTGCCTCAGTCAAACTTATACCAAAGAACTGTGAACAACTACCCACTAGCCCCAGAGACTACAGACCCATTTCCCTTCTGCCAATCATAAGTAAAATTCTGGACAGACTTATCACCAACTACCTATGAAGAATAACTACATCAACATCCACCAACATGGCTTTGTTCCTGGTAGGTCAACTATCACAGCCCTGGCCTTGATCATTGATTATATTGAAAAGACCAAGAAAGATGGTAAACACACTGTTCTAATTTTCATTGATTTCCAAGGAGCATTTGATAACTTACAATGGCCAGAAATCCTGTATCGACTCCGTGAATATCACTGCCCTAATAACATCTTTAACATCATGAGTAGCTTTCTTGAAGATAGGTACATTGGCTTTTATACGAACAATCTCTCTTACACTCACCAAGCAGCCAAGGGTTACCCTCAGGGGTCTATGGCTGGCCCGACCCTCTGGACTCTGGTTCACAATGACCTTCTGAACATCTGCAACAGGATACCGGGCTTCTTGGTGCAAGGGTATGCCAATGACACAGTGGCCCTTGTTTCCGACAAAAACTCTGGCAATCTGGCCCGTCTATGCAACATCATAATAGACACCATCTACAAATGGAGCACTGATAGTAAACTGCCTATAAATTACAGCAAGTGTAAATACAACATATTTCCAAAAAACACTAACCTTCAAAAAAGCCCAACCACTAAATCAACAATACAAGAATCTCTAGGGTGAAGGCTTAATGTACCTTGGGATAACCCTGGACAAAGCACAGACAACATTTGCAAAAATGCAACAGTCATCTCCAACAAACTGATTAGTATAGCAGCCAATAACTGGGGGATCAGATATAAATAATCCTGTCAAATATATCTATTTGGATGCCATAGAGCCCATTATACTTCATGCTGCCTCTATCTGGGGTAAGGCCACCTACAAGCAAGCAAATATCAAAAAATTTAACAAAGTCCAAAGAATTGCAGCATTACAAATTGCCAAGGCCTACTGTACTGTGCCCACCTCAGCCCTTCTGGTCATAAGCAGACAATGCCCTCTATACCTTAAAATTAGAGCAGCCATGTGGTCTTGGAATCTCAAAAACATGACTGACCTCTCTAACTGGAAAGATAAAATTCAGCATAAATAAAACCCTTCCAAACCTTTATGATAAAATCTACCAAGACCTCATTACCAATGGTAATCGAGAAGAAAATTCCAAATGCCTATATATAGATATGACTCTTTCCATGAACATCCAGGACCTCACTTACTATGATGAGAATGACCAAGATTGTAAAATCTACACAGATGGTTCCAAGCAAGAGGATCAAGTGGGTGCAGCTTTTATCATGTACAATAAGGCAGGCAATATTACTCACTGGTCTGCTTTCAAGCTCACAGGCAAAGATCTTGGCCATCACCAAGGCACTCCATCACATCAATGAAGACAGCATTACATAATAATGACAGACAGCATTAGAGCTCTTTGCTCAATTTCCAACACCAACAACAAAGGCTGCAATGTTACACTACTCAGAAAATGCTTATGAGTAATAACCACCACCATCACATCACCCTTAACTGGATCTGTGGCCACTTTGGGGTGGAGGGGAATGAGGCAGCCAACGCTCTCGCCAAAAGAGTTGCAATCTCATCCCTTCCTTGTTTTTACAGTAAGATACAACCTTCCACTATCCATAAATAGATATGTAACCAACTTTTGCAAACTTGGCAAGAAGACTGGAACAACAGCAATACAGGCCGTCCCACTTATAGCTTCATTCCATACATTTCTGCCAGGCTGAATTGCAGGCATCTTGTTCCCAACTTTGCCTTGACCCAAGTTCTCACTGGCCACAGGAACTTCAAGACTTACCTCCACCGATTCCAGCTACGGGACTGTGAGACCTGCAGGTGCAACACAAACACCAAACAAGACTACCTTCACCTATTGTTTGATTGTCCACTCTTCAACAGCAACAGTGAAAGACTCATTGAGGCTGCACTTCATAACAACCATAACTGGCCATGTCCTCTACAAGCCCTAGTATATAAAAAAAGACATGTACAATCACCCGAATAATTATCTGCAGAGCAGCAAAGTGCTTACAGAGAGAACGAGAAACAATTGGTCAGTGGCATAATCCTCATAGCCTTGCAAATCTACTGAACTACGGTGTTAACACCACACGTTAATAAAAATCACTATGTCTGTGCTTTTAGTGTAACCCTAGGAATGTCAATTGTAAATACGTTTGTAACCTGATAATTTTTTCGGGCTGCCTGCAATCTGGAACGTAGCACCACCCTGTATCTAGTTTATGCACAGTTAATCTGCATACCGTATATATGTTTGTCACATGTAACTACATTTGTACTATCTGCTGTTGTCACAGCATGCCCCATGTAATTTCTGTACTATTGTTAATCTGCATAATATACATATGTTTGTCATCTGTTCTTGTTTGTGCTATTTGTCAGACAGCACTCAACATGTAATTTCTTATACCAATATTAATCTGCATACTGTATATATGTTATTACCTGTACATATGTTAGTGCTATCTGCGATCTGTAACATAGCACTCCTGACATGTATTCCTCTAACATTCTTGTTATTGTATTTTCTTCTAAACATTTTCTTATAAAGCACTGCCGATGACACCCGTGGATCCTAACCCTTTCTTCATCCCCTTTCCTTTCTCATCCCCACCTCCCATCTTCCCCCTTTTTCATAACACAGGTTGTACCAGAGTGATACCTGTCTTACTACTACTACTACTACTGCTACATGTCAAACAAGTACTGATATGTGTAAGATGTTCAAACACACACACGCACACTTGCAATTACAGCTATTTGCTAAACAATATCAAAAGTTAGGTTTATTTTTGACTGTACTAAATATATACACACACTCCAGACACAAACAAATAATTTACTAATGCTTCCTTTCTCATGTTAGAAAATTCTTTAACATTTACACTTATTCAACTCCAAGTTGTTTTCAAATATCATCACTTAAATGAATTATCAATCTGAATGAATTATTCATGACAGTTGTAACCAATGATAATAGCAAAAAATATTTAAAATTGTTATAAAACAGAAAAAAAATCAAAGTATTTTTATTTAATTTTTATGCTATTAAAAATAATAATAGTTATCTATATTTGTAATAATACAAAGACTATTAAAGTTATTAACAATATCAGAATTTATTTATTGTAAATTACATTCTCAACTTCAAGATCATTTACAGCTAGATGATTTTTAAATAAATTCCTTCATATGTCCCTTTGAAAGAGCAGGGATAACACCACCTTGGTATGAACTGTTTGACAGAAATTTTAATGCCATACAAGACAAAGTAGAGGCACTTGAGCCTCTTAAATCTGGAACCAACCTCCTCACTGCTGGGTCTATAAAGATCTACCAGAAAAGCTTGGCAATTGATGTAATCTGCTATATATTCAGACAACTTACCAAAACTTTGAAAGTGGCTGACACATTCTCTAGCTAATTGCCATGGAATCTCATTAAAATAACATTACCTCAAATTATTTTATTACTGTTAATAATCACTTCTTGTCTTTTTATTTATTTATTTAAATTTCATTTTTTAATATAAAATAAAATAAAAATAAATCAAATAAATAAATAATGTTCAATTTGGTTATCCACAGCAATGTGTTCTTGTCTGTTTTTCCCGAAAATGAGTGAGGTAACTCAAAAGTATTTGAAAGTTATGCAAAGGTTGTTTATATACCCCATTAAAGTATATATCATAGTTTTACAAGTGCAGTTTCACAAAATATTTTACAAGAAAAATCAAGAAACAGACTCAAAAATAAAAACAAATTTTATTATCTAATTTTACTTAAATCCAAAAATAAAATTAACAATAAAACTGAACTTAATTTTATCTAGAAAACATTAAAATTAACTAACACAGATACAACTTGTTCATTGATTAGTCAAATTTCATTTTAAAATTTAAATTCAGTTGTCATTAGAATAGCATTAAAAATAAACCAATGGTTTAATTTTTTAGTCTATGTCTGCATTTCATACATAAAATAATGTAAAGCTTTGGTTAATCTCTGGAGAAAGTTTGAAATAGGCTTAATATTTAACAAATTTTGAAAATAGTTACAGAAGTTATACAGCCTAAGTAAACAATAAATGTATCACCACCACAATTTCTCCCTTAATTTACATAAGGCTGATGAAATGTCACTGTAATTTCAGACTAATCAGTGTAATAGCCCTGAAACATGGATAAATATATATCACAGGTGCTCAAACTTATTTCGACCGCCGCCCACTTTGAGATTAAAAAAATCTGGTGCCCTCATATTTTTTAACTTATCTTTTTACATTACCATCTGTTGCATATCTTAAAAACAGTTATTGCAAATATAATGTTTAAACATGCATCATTATAAGGATGTGACCCATATCCTATTTCTGAGATCAAAAAATGTTTCAATGAAAAGAAATAAAACTCATATTTAATCACTGAGCCTTCTACTGCCACCCTGAAAGCCTCCAGTGACCCAAGGGGGCGTTATTGCCAACTTTGAGAAAGGATGATCTATATGGATTATATAAACTTCTTTATACAGTAATACCTTGGTTTTCATTGACTTCAGTTATCATCAATTTTTTCTGCAAAAAACGTGTCTCAGTTTTCGTTGGCATGCCCATGTAACTTTTCTGCTAATTTTGTGAAAACAAAGGGCAACCCACGCATTTTCCTTCTCAGTGTGGAATTGTTCCTCGTTGCATTACCCCATGTGTCTAGCCAAATAATTACATTGCTTTCCTTTCCTTTTAGCTCCAATCATGGGACCAAAGAGAGTTTCCAGAGTCAACAGCCCTTCCAAGGCGGCCAGGAACATGACTAAGTTGAAGAAGGAAATCATTGAAAAATTCAAGAGTAGCATTAAGATTACTGAATATGATTTTGCATAAGCTAAAAATTTGATTTTCTTCACAAAATCAGTAGTTTCCACTTTTCTTATTCACAAAACTTCTTTTATATATAGTAATTTTTTTTAACTGTCTCAATAAAAAGAAAATTGGTGTTTAATGTTTTAAGAGTTTTCAATCTGCTAATAGATTGGCTTCAAGTCTATAAAGCTTAATATTGTAATATACACATTTGATAAAATTGCCAGGGCAATAATTGTAAATTCACAAAAAATATAAATGACTATACAATAAAATGTCATCTTATGTCCTTTTTCATATCTCAGGAAAATAACAATCTTATGGCAGAGTCAACCTTTATTTAGATGCTACATCTATCTATAGCCTGATTATTTTGTGAAGTGCTTAATACAGTGCTGAAAATAGGAATGTCATATATGCTTCACAAACTTAAAGCATGTCAATAATAAGATCTAAATAATTAGTAGTTTCCACTTGTATATACAGTAATACCTCAACTTATGCTACCCCAATTTACGCGAACCCGGAGTTACGCAATTTTCAAATCTCTTCGATTCGTCTTTTGTTTGAGCACCATGCAACTCTTGATTACTCACTCCCCCCACATTATTGTTTGGCTTACATGTTCGCACGGAATCGACATATAGCTACAATTTATTTTGTGTTATTTATTTCTGTGTTTGTTATATCTACGAGAGACTCTACTATGTCATCTAAACAAAGTAAAACTGATTCTTCTGCATAACACAAGAAATGAAAAACTTTATCTTTGGAATGTAAAGTTAACATTATTAAAGACTTCGATACAAAAATGAAAATTTGTGAATTGGCAAAGAAGTTTGATCTATTGGAATCGACGGTCAGAACAATTATAAAAGGTAAAGAAAAAATTCTCAAAGCTGTAAAAAATGCTCAATCTTTAAATTTGAGCATCATTCACAAATGTCATGGTATTATCCTTGAAATGGAAACAATGTTAAAATTATGATGTGATAATAGAGTAAATGTGAAAAATTGTATAATACAGTAGAGAGTTGATTATCCGAATCAATTGAGGACTGGGGTTGTTCGGAAAATCGATATTTCGGATAACCGATTATGTACGAAAAAATTATTAACCTATCCCATGTTGAAATTTTTCTCTGTTGCATGTTGCTTCGCATTGAATTTTTGTCGATATTAAGCCTAATGAAGACTATTGTATCGTTAAAAATTATTTTTTTATTTTGTACAAACAAAATAAATATATTGAAAAATATAAAAACAAAAAATTATACTTCAGAAGTTAATTTAGTATCAAAAACATAAAATATTTGAGTAGCCCAAGACAGCCAAAGATTGCAGCGCCACAGCACTGGCAAAAATTTAAATTTGCTGACTGGAATTCTTTCGGATAATTGATGTTTTGGATAATCGACGCTCTAATGTAATATAATTTGTCATACATATGTATTATCTAAGATTTTATTAAACATTTTTTTCTAAATTGTTTTCTTTAGTCTCCAACCCCAATTAAAAATTATTTGTATGTATTTATATACGAAATTATACCCTGACTTATGCGGTTATCGCTTGGTCCCACCTATCGCGTAAGTTCAGGGTATTACTGTACCAATATTCAACATGCTTGTGAAAAATCCTGGACTAAANTTTTCTTTAGTCTCCAACCCCAATTAAAAATTATTTGTATGTATTTATATACGAAATTATACCCTGACTTATGCGGTTATCGCTTGGTCCCACCTATCGCGTAAGTTCAGGGTATTACTGTACCAATATTCAACATGCTTGTGAAAAATCCTGGACTAAATATGGAAGGGCATGGTCTCCAACAAGAGAATTCTGTTTATATGTATAGCATCCTTTTAATCCAAAAAATTTTTCTTGGTAGATGATCTCACAGCTTTCTGGTCAGAAAATTAGTTTTATTTCAAAAATTGAACTACAAATGCATTTTGGGTTGGTTTAAGTTTCCAATCCCTCTTAGTTCAATTTTTGAAATAAAACCATAATTTTCTAACCAGAAAGCTGTGAGATCGTCTACCAAGAAAAATTTTTGGATTAAAAGGACGCTATACATAGAAATTGAATAAACAGCAACCATACTATATCAAGAGGATTCTGAATGAGTACAATCAACAATCCTTCACAAGTTCCACCTAGCAATTTCAGTTAAAATAGCTTGAACAACAACAACAAAATCCAAAAGCAGCATACATCTCTGCTCTCCTAAGCAACCAAAAAAACAGTTTTACCAATACATAAACAATATAATCTCCTACTATCCACTAACTAGCCAAGACATCTTCAAACTCACTGTAAATATATATCTTTGGAGAACATTTATTGCAAATATTGTAATAACCATCTCAATTTACACTTGATTCTCTGTTTGCTTTGTAATTAGAGAGGTTGAGGCAGATGTTTTAAATGTGTAGGTTGGACGTTCGGCGCCGCTTTCCCGTAAGCCTAAAAGTTTGACAATGGTGTTTGGATAGTTGGTGGAATCACGCTCGACATTCCAAACACCATCATCAAACTTCTAGGCTTACGGGAAAGCAGCACCGAACGTCCGTCCTACACGTTTAAAACGTCTGCCTCAACCTCTCTATTGAAGTAATGATGATAATGACTATTATATATGGTAAAAAAACTGAATATTTCAAATCATATCATAATAAAAATAATACAATATATAAAAAATATAAAAATTAAAAGTAATAATATCCCCATGGGAGGCATTTTATATCTCTTTCCTATCATGTAACACTGCCACTCTCAACATTCCCAATAGATCATGTTATATAATCAGTATAAATTGTAAAACTGCAGCATATTATATAAAGAGCATTTCATTTTTGAAAATTTATTAACTTTTACAAAAAAGGAAGAGGAAAAAAAATTGAATCATGAAACTATACAACATTGTAACAAGAATTTTTTTTATATTGTTATTTCTTCTGATAAGAATTAAAACACAAGTCTGCTGATGTAACAACACTAGTTCATCTGCCACAGAATGGATGTGGATAATCCATCTTTTCTCTATCATTTTATCTTGTTTGCAGTGAGTGAGTGAGAGAGATAAAACATGCAAGAGAAAAAAAAAAATACTTAAGAACTCAAATACAAAGATAAGTCTGGAAAGTCTGGTTTACTCGACACTGTTTAACTCATCACCACTGGATAAATTGACATACTTTTTCTGTCCCAAACTTGTTTAGACGTCTGATAAGTCGACTCCCCTCCTGAAAAAAATGAATTCACACCACATGACTTAACATCACAGCAGAATCCCGATTTTGCATTTTCTCACCTTTCATTCATGCATTATTTGCAGCTAGTGTTTCACATTTCTATTAGAAATGAGTATCTGAAACCTAACAATGCTTATGCTGAAGGAAAAATACAAACTTATCTGAATTTGAATGTAATAAAACTTTGCAAGCAAAGAACAACATTAGTGGGAATTCTGGAGAAAAAAAGAGGAAATTAAGAAACTTTCTTGGGTCTTTGTCACAGCTGTCTCGAAAATGCCAGAGAAAGTCGCCATACAAAGATGTTGAAGATGCTCTGGTACATTGGCTAAAGCAGATTCATTAATCTAATCTTCCTGTTTTGGGGCCAAAACTGAAGCAAAAAGTGATGGAAATTGCTGAGGTACTTGGAGTAAAAACCAGGTTTAGTGCCAGTGATGGATGGCCAGAAAGATATATTGCATGTACTGTATAAAGTACTACTGTATTTACCTAATTATAGTTTTGTGGTTTTTTTTCCAACTTTTAGTTGTCATATCGAATAATTTGACACATTTCCACTTCCCCTTGGGGTGTTGACTTATGTGGACTCGACTGTATATAATATATATATAAAGAAAATGAAATATTAAAAGCTAACAATTAGAAGTTGAATTCAGACAAAATTATTAAAACTACAAGAAGGATATGAATGATACGCAACCAAACAATCGCCTTAAACAATTGGTTTATAAATCTGCTATTATTAATGATTAGATACTAAGTAATTTAGTACTAGAGGTAGATGTTAGGTGCCATCTCTTATCTAAATTAATAATAATAATTTCAATAATTTATTAAATAATTTAGGATATGATTGATTTATAGACTAAAATAATGTAAGAAATGAATACTTCTTGACTATTATCTAAAAACAAAAGGTTAAAATGAATATGAATTTTATACACTAAAAACAATATCAGAACTTATTGTTAATTAGAATTATATTTCTGTAAGTATGAAAATATTAAGTTTATTTTTTTCACAATGGCATGTAAATTTAATTAGATTGAGGATAGTTCTCACCTTCTGTATAAGTTAAATCTATACTAATATTATAAGGAGGTAAAGTTTGTAAGTTTGGATGTAGGAGGTAATCTCTGAAACTACTCATCCAATTTCAAAAATTCTTTCACCAATATTTAGAATGGACCTTCAGGGTGGATATAGACTGTATATTATTCTGTTAAACATTCATATAAATTAAAAGATATCATCTAGGTAAGCATTATATTTTTGGTGTCAGTGGGTGGTGAGGGGAAAGATGTGTATGTATATGAGATAGGTAACTGCATGACATAGTCACATGGTCAGCGAGATACGCAGTGCACGTGTCTGAACTTTTCCTGAACATTTGCCTATTTGTTGTCGCTTAAAATAATGAATATCTTTTGTCCCGTATGTGTTCCTAAAACATTCATATAAATTAAAAGATATCATCTAACTGATACTGTTATAGTCACAAACTGAATTCCACAAGGGCAAAACCGTGGGCACAGCTAGTCTGAAAATATTTTGGTTACATAATTTATTTTCATATTTTTATGGATATTAAAAAGTTTCAAAGTTGAATTTATTCATTATTACTTGTATTAACTCTCCTATTTTTTAGTGCAAATTATGTAAAATTTCAAACATTAATTTTTTAAATGAGATCAATATTGTGTCTGTAACAATACCATCTGTGTTTTAACAACTGTAAATATTCCAATATTTAAAATTGTATGATATAAGAAAAATTTGAAATCATGAAATCTTAAGCAATAATGCAATTTTAATGGTTTTTAGAAATATTAACAAGTAACATATTAAATTTTAGAAATATTAACAAGTATTAACAAGTAAGAAAAACACAACTATAATTTTTGTAATTAAACTTATTCTAGTTGTTTCATTAAAATACTTCATTAAAAACATTACTATATGTATTCTGACTATTCTCTCTCAACAATCCATTAGAATTGCCTTGCCTTTTGTATTTTTGTTTTCCTCCACTTTACTTTAATTATATCATTTATTCCTATTCTCTCAGAGCTATTATTAGGAATCAAATACAAGGTTCTATCTTAAGAAATTCAGCTGGCAAAACTCAAATATATATTTACACTTGATTTCTTTTATTTACATTAATATTTTCCAATTTTCAACTTTTTCTTTTCTTAATGAAAATAATCTTACTTCTAATTTCATCAATATCTATATTATTTATAACTAGATTAAACAATATTCATTTTTCATCCACTAATTAAGCACATGCACTATTTTCTACTATTTATATTATAGATCAGAATTTTCTATATACAGTGGGTGATCGGTTAACGAACACTTTCGCAAAAGATTTTTATGTTTGGACAACGAACACATGATCGAATAACGAACACCGTACAGAACAAACACAAGAAGAAGCGACGTAAAATAATGAATACCAATTGGTCTTCTCTTGTCTTCGGGCAACAATTTAAAACTTTTTGGAATGTGGGAGACGTCAACATCGATGCTCAAGTTGGTATATACCAATCAAATAGTATTCCTCCGAACTTTGAAACTCTCCCTTGTAATTCCAGCCTTTTATTTTTCTGACAAAACAATTCTTTTATGTATTCGCGAGACTGTCGGACAGGCACTCGTTAAGTTTTGCATCTGTTTTTCTTTTCGAAAGATGAAAGTATAATAGCAAAGGTAGAGAGTGGGCAGAAGAGGCCTAATGTTGCTGGGCAGTATGGCGTGAACAGATCTACAGTAGGCCGCAGTTCAATCTTATTTAAGAAAAATACTGTATAATCAAGACTCAAGCAGCTAAAGGAGTAACAAAAATCACATCTGAGAAATAAAGAACATCGAAAAGTTCATAATGGAACCTGAAACGGATCTGACGACAGAAGAACGCCAAGAACTCTTGAATGAAAAACACCAAGAAACTCGGCGAGATATGTTTTCTTCTGAAAAAGAGGATTAATGTCGATATATGCTATTAAAGATCCTTTGAAGAAGTGGGAGGATGTCAGAACAACGGTCTTAGAATGGCATCCAAACCAGGTTGAGGCTTGGAGATTTCTACAATTGCAATGCTATTAATTACTTACGAAAAATCCTGAAGAAGAGAGAAAAGCAATCGACATTAGACAGATTCTTTAACACTTTCAAACGGAAAAAACATGACTAATAAAAACGCAAGACTGTGCATGTATGTATTTTTATTATTACATATAAATAAACATAGTAAGAAAGTATATATTTTTTTATTTTTGGCAGTCTCCAGAACGAATTAATTAAATTCCCATTAAAAGCTATGGTAAATTGATAATCGGTTAACGAACAATTCAGATAGCGAACAAAGTCTTGGAATGGATTATGTTTGTTAACCGATCACCCACTGTATTCCATTTTTTGTTTGAAAAATTACAGCATGTTATTTGTTCCTATATAAAGCTAAAATTTTTTTTTTCTCATTTAGAAAAATTGTTTCCAATTTTTAAACATTTCCACTTGTCATACTACATTTAATACCACCTCTGTATCCTCAAATCACCTTGTTTTTTGTTAAATCTGTTATCTATTATAGGAATTTACCAGAGGAAATATTTCCTTGTCTGTGGACTTTTGACATTCCTTAATAAGGAGTGCACAGAAGGTTCTTTTTGTATGCAATGTTCATTTGGTTGGCCTTTGCTATTTGTCTGTGAACCTTTGTCAACTGTTTGTATAAACAGCTGACAAAGGTTCACAGACAAATAGCAGAGATCAACCAAATCAACAATGCATACAAAAGAAACTCTTCTATAGCATACACTCTTTACTGAGGAATGCAAAAGACCCTACAGATAAAAAATTTGAATACATAGGAACTATAGAACATTCTTTAAACCTTAAAGTTCTGTAATATATCACTTTGTCAACAATTTGTTATCACTACAAAAATAATGTGTAAGAGAAAGAATCTTTTAAAACCAGAAGTCCTGGTCACTATGATCTTTCAACAGTTTAAATGTTTGTGGCTTTATTTCATACCCAAAAAATACAGAAAAATCATTTTCTGGTCCTTCTGAGAAACACCTCAGTTCTCCCATCATTTATTTCTAGCTGAACTCATTCCACATTACTATTTATTGTACTGATTGGGCCAGCAGGCCAAATGCACTTTGATCTAAAAGATCGATCATGCACCTCCATAGGAAATTTCTTCAGTAGTCTAATCTCACTAAAAAAGACAGTAGACCTCTGAAGGAAAGTTGATGATGTCAACAGGGCACAAGAAAAGAGAACCCAAGTGGAAAAGTCTACTCAAGCAAAGATCTATACACACACACAAATGAGATACAGAGAAGTCTCTTCAGCAGATTCACAAAAAGTGGCAAAAAACTGAGAAATGAAGTTTCAATTGGCACATATGTTTACAAAAGTGACTAAAAGCAGTCACAACACTAACCAAATAGGGAGTGTAATTCCTATCAAAGACAACAAAACTTTAGTTTTCCCAGAGGACTGGGAAAAAATCTCTTGCTCTTCTTTGTACAAGCAGATGGATAGTCATAATTGGAGGCAGTCCAATCCTTGACAAATGTTGAAAAAAAAAAAAAAAAATACCAAAAGCTGATTCAGGCCCAACAAAGATGTAAAGTTCCCTGTTTGACCAGTGAATCAGCACTTACTAGGAATATCCTCATGGCCTGACACCCACAAGAAAAAGACTATTATGGATAGCCAACTCATTTAGAAACAACTAGCACTCCCAAACAAGTGCCAAAGTAACCTGATAGGAATAAAGTGCCTTTAAGGTAGCCTGACTATCAGAAACAATGCAATCTTTTTAATACATAAATATCAACATCCAAAACCCAATAATTATATATTAAAACCAAATTACAGTCGACCCCCCTATAATTACAGTCCCTATAATTACGATTCCTATAAAACTACGAAAAAATTGTGACCAGTATCCGTAAAAAAACAGTAAAAATTCCGTATAATTACCTCAAACGTCATCGAACAGCCGAACTACTTTCCCGCTGTCCGTAGTGCCAACTACGGAGAGATTTCTATCGTCTGGACAGTATTATATAAATTATATATAAATTAGGTACTGTACATATAATTATATATAAATTAGGTACTGTATATATAATTATATATTAACTTATTGTAACTTTGTTATAATTAAATATATAATTTCCGCCGTCTAGCGTGGCGCCACGCTACGGAGATTTTTACGCTAACTATCGTCTGTCAGTATGTAAATTAGGTACCGTAAGTCTAATACAGTACTGTAATTTTATACATTTCTTGTGAAAGAAACATTCCTTATTCAACGGCGATTAAAATCTATATATATAAAAATGAATGTATGGTTGTCTGTCTGTGTGTGTGTGTGTCATTCATGCATTACCACACCGTTTATCCGGTTGGCGTGAAACTTTGGGAAGTTGTTTAATATACTCCAGCGAAGGTTTGTGGCATAGTACGATTGCCATGAAGCTTTGAAAAGTTTTTTAATTTTTTAATACACTCCCGCGAAGTACATTTATCCTACGATAGATGGCGCGCGTTTACACGAGCATTCGCGCACAGTGTGTTCGATCGATTTCAAATTGTGAAGACCATTTCCCCCCTCCAAAAAATATCTCTATATATGCATTTGTGAACTGTTATTTACGATATTTGTAATAATTTTTGTTTAATCACTTCATTTCAACTTTTTTTGACTAATTATGTATTCGCCCGAACTTTGTTAAAACCTTAACTGTATCCCGAACAACAACCGACATTGTAGGAGGAAATTTGCCTATTTTACCGATCTAGGGCTCCCCCTTTTCCAAATTTTAATATAGACTCAAAATAATTTAAAAAGACAAATTACAGTAAAACGGTTTATTATCCAACTATCAGAAATTTCACAACTTGCCAAGGAAGTGAGGAAGGAGCAATTAAATAATTAAAATTATAAAGGATTTTAAAAAATATATAAAAATGGGGAATATTGCACTTCTGACAATCGCTGCAAGTGTGCGAGCTAAATTTGGAGAATCCGTGCTTCTCGCATGGACAACTGTATGTGGCCAGCTCACGCGTCCGAAAACCTTCTGATTTATTCGTGTACGCAGAGGATGGAAAAACAAAAAACATTGTGTATCCACAAGCACTCCAATAAATAAATAGAATTGAAACGACACTTTGAAATGTTTTCCCGATGAAAATGAATAATAATAAATTTCAATAATTCCAGCAAACGAACAATAAAAAAGGTTTAATGTTCAAATGTTTTCGGCTGTTGTTCATTAACCTTTTTTATTGTTCGTTTGCTGGAATTATCGCTTAGGTGTGAAGTGGTTGTTTAAGTTTCAATAAAAATAATAAAATGTAAATTGATTTTTATCGTAACGAGTTTGCTTGAATTTCCTTTCTTCTGAGATCACAGCAATGCGCGTCAGGTAAGCTAGTTAATAATAAAAGCCCAATATAATCCAGCAATCGTTTGGCTTTATAATAAATAACTATTGGATTTTAAATGTTGATATATTATATATATATATACATTTATATACATTATATATATACATTTATAACTCACACTATGGCACTCAGCTGGTTATCACATCTACCTTTTATATATATATATATATAAAAGGTAGATGTGATAACCAGCTGAGTGCCATAGTGTGAGTTATAAGCTGTCGGCACTGAGTTGTCTCCAACCAGCATCATAGGTAACCGAGTATGGTAGTATCTAAATTAATAGGATCAGGAAGTGAAGATTGGACAAAGATCCAGGTAGGTAGTGTAACTCAGTGGTCCCCAACCCCCGGGCCACAGACCGGTACCAGTCTGTGGATCAAATGGTACCGGGCCGCCCAAGGAACATTAAATTACTGGTATTTCCATTTTATTTACTATGGTGTATTTCTCTTGGGTTTGTGCGACTTTTAATGGACAATGGAATAAATTGGACATAAGAAAAACATCTCGGGTGTCATTGATTTAGCGTTCTAGTGAGTTAAAATGTTATATCACATTATATTCATTTTTTGGTGTAACTGTATTTTATTTTGAAGGCATGTTTAACCAAGTAACAAACACCTTGTTCGTTGCCAAGGGAGTTTATTAAAAACTAACGTTTTCGATCTACTCCATAGATCATCCTCAGGTTAAAACAGGGGTGTCCAACCTTTTTGTTTCTCTGGGCCGCATTGGAAAAAGTCAAGGAGTTTTGGGTTACAAGTATATATAATATATACTTGTGGCCCAATATACAAGTATATTTAAAAATTAACATGTCTAGATTATAATAATAAGTATTAAAATTTTATCAAGAAAAAAGGATATTTTAAAAAATTACTTCTACATTTTTCAGATCTATTTCTAAGTAAATGAATTTATCTATTTCTAAGTAAAAACTGAAAGTGTCTACAGACNAAAAACGATATATTTGAAGTAGTTTTCTTCACTAATACATCAAAAACACATGCCCACAAACATCCAAAATGAAAAAATCGCGAAAAAAACTATGAATTTTGAACGCGGGGGTTATATAGCACCCACCGCGCTTGACGCTGCGTGAGTAACCCGCCGCGCGTAACCCCGGGTTAAAAAAGCAAAATTCGGTTTTCCAAAATATATATGTAATATGATTGAGATACAAATAAACAAGGCCGGGTGGCCGAGCGGCCAAGGTGATAGATAGCCTACCGCTCTGAGGGACACGGACTCGAATCCCGACGGGTCGATAAATCCCCAAAAATTATGCGGGGGTGGTCCATTCGGATATGTCGGTCCCCGTCCCTCACCACCCGGTCGCCCCATTGTGGGCCTGGCCGAACCCATAATGGACCTGCTTTAAGAGGCCTTCCTAGTGCTCACAGGACGGAAAAAGTAAAAAAAAAAATACAAATAAACATATGCTCTAAAACAGTGGTCCCCAACTCCCGGGCCGCGGACCGGCACCGGTCCGTGGATCAAATGGTACTGGGCCGCCCAAGGAACATTAAATTACTGGTATTTCCATTTTATTTACTATGGTGTATTTCTCTCGGGTTTGTGCGACTTTTAATGGACGACGGAACAACAGAATAAACTGGACATAAGAAACACACTTCGGGTGTCATTGATTTAGCGTTCTAGTAAGTTAAAATGTTAAATCACATTATATTCATTTTTTGACATAACTGTATTTTATTTTGAAAGCATGTTTAACTACAATTAAATTAAAATTATTAAATTAAATCAATCTAAAATACAAACAATCAACGTCCCTCCTCAGTGGGCTACGGTAAAATAACAAACGTTGACCGGTCTGCGGCAATTAAAAGGTTGGGGACCACTGGTGTAACTGGCAACATGACTGCATGGTAAGCAGAGATTGTGGGTTCAACTCCTGTTTCAGGTAAATTCTTTTCCAGAATCGTCTAAATTAATTACTAAAATACTAATTCAATTATAATTATTAAATTTAGCAAGAGATTTCTACATAAAATAGTGCAAACACACCAAATAATGGCTAGCGCATCTGCTTGAAACACAATGGGAAACCTACAATAGGACAAAAAACCCCCTACCAGATCATCCCCACAAATGCCAGCACCTATATCAGTACTATCAGTTTTGGATTTATCTGAAAATCAAACAATATCTTGTGAATGAAAGGACTGGAATAAGAGTAGAGTGACAAAGTGGAAAAGAAGAACAGATATTGCCTCTCAAACAAAAATCAAGGTAACATTCTATGAATCATCAAGATGTCTTCCTTCATCATATCCCTCAGTACAGTCAAATGTCCAACAATACTTTGTCTAAAAATAAGTTGACCAGAGTACAGTTTAGCCTATAAAAAACTGTCTGCACCCAAAGGCATACCCAGTGAGGGGCAGGCAGAGCAGCTGCCCCTCCCTAGAAGAAAAATTAAAGTGTAGTAATTGACACACAGCACAGATGTATCAATTTAGTATCAGTGTGAATAACAAATATTGTGACTAGATTAGAGCCATTTGTCACAAAATCAGAACTATTTTGCTGTTTGCTGCTATATAAATAACATTGCTAGAGCCAATGTACTATAAAGCTAGACTCCAACCAATGCCGAATTCTATCGGGCTAGATATGGCTAATTACTAAATAAATTATGCAACCAATTTGGCACTAGAGGGAGACGTTAGGCACCATCTCTTAATAACTTTAATAATTATAATTTTCTATTCTTGCACTCAAAGAAACTATGAGTTTCCCCTCCTCTAGTTCAGATCCTGGGTATGCCACTGTCTGCACCTCTTCATTCAGACTGAAGCAAAGAGGAGGAAGACCCAACAAATTCAGAGAACTATCTGGTCCCAGACAAGAGCCCCAGTAATAGCAAGGCATGCAATACACCAGCAAACTTTGCAGCTTAATCTGACAGTCCTTGCAAAACACTCTAGGCCACCAAACTACTGCAGCACAGATATTTTAGATCACAAACTAAGTAAAAATTCAAAAGAGGACCCATGATGTAAATCCCATGTTTTACCAAGAGTAATTCTGCAAAACCAGAAAATACACCAGGCCTTGTCTAGAAGTCATCTTGAGGTGTAAAATCTATAAGCACAACTATTTATCACATAACACTAAATAAAAAAAAATAAAAACTCATTAAGTCTGACACCATTTGAGATATGACCCTTCTTTACCTCTCTACCCTCTTGACCTTTAGCTACCAAAATTTAATAGCATCAATCATATATAGAAATAACCTGCCAAGTTTCAAAATTTTTAGTTCATCAAGTACTTGTATATAATGAAAATACACACCAAATTTTGTAATTTTTTTCTTCTTTTTTAAAAGCATTTTTGGGCTCCTGGAATGTCAAAACATCAAGAAATGCAAAAACAAAAGGTTAAAATTTGACAACTTACTATATCTTCCCTACGTTATATTCTATATAACAGCCAGGAAAGTAAAAATAATAAAATTTAACAATAAGCATTTTCAATACATACTGTTAAGTATCCACTGTAATCAGATATTTCTATTTTCCTAGTCTGCATTGTATTAATAAAACGTGATCATATAAATTGGACAAAATAAAGGAAACAAAATTCACATCATATAAACTCCAGCAACAAATATTTAATAAAGCAAAACTGTTTGACCTAAACTGATAGGTTGTCTTCAGTTGTTGAACTATTAAATATACAAAGATATATCAATTTAGGTCAAAAACACTTTTTCTTTATTAAATACTTCTTGTTGGAGTTTATAAGGTGTGAATTTTATTTTTATTATTATAATACAAATATATCTGAAATATTTACTTTTAACATTTTTTACTATTTAAAACAATTTATATTTAATTTTTTAACATTTTTAAAAATTTATTTTATTATTTTATAAGTGCAGATTATAGAAGAAAAATAAGTTAATGAACAAACTTTCATTTTTAAACATATCATGGGACATGTTTCACTGTGATATCTATTGAATGCTATGTACTATACATACAGTGCATAAAATCAATAATAGATAGTACAGGAGGGAGTGAAATGTATGCTATCCCAAATTCACTTCATAGAAGCTGCTAACCCACAAAAATATAGCAACTTAACCAAATGATTGCCTTAAACAATTGGGTTATAAATCCACTATTATTAATAATTAAATACTAAATAATTATTTAGTATTAAATAATAATTTAATACTGAATAATTTAATAATCATTAATAATAGTGGATTTATAGCCCAATTGTTTAAGACAATCATTTGGTTGAGTATCTATGTTTCAGGCTTCAGAATGTTTAGTATACTTAAAAACATAGCTGCATCATCTGCTGCTCATATGTTGTTTTTGACTAAAGAAGAAATTTCTCATAATCTCAACAAACTAGAAAACCTCAGTGAGACAGGAACTGAATCTATATATATAACCCATTCATTTTGTGTCCGTCCCGTAACCGTTTCATAACGGACACTAGAGGCGCCCCTATCGTGTGTCATATTTCAAACATTCAAATTAACAATTTTAATTATTATTTAAATTAACAATATAAATTATTATTATTCATTTGGCCAATAAATTATTATTTGGTCAATATAACAATATAAATAATTCAGTATATTTGTAATAGGAATTTATTATTTCAGGGGCTTATATCTCGCGAAGGGTCGCGAGTAGGGGTATGGTTCCTTTGACTTTATTGTTCGCACAGGGGGCTACAGTTTAGGGGGATCGCCACCTCTTCATTCGGAGGGTAAATCTTACCATTGGGACTTTTACAGAGCTGTAGGGCATATTGATAGGAACAAAAAAGTCAAAGGAACCGTGCCTCATGGAAATTTGTAAAGAACGCCCACTAGGGGACGTCCCTGGCTACTAGTATTCAAGAAAACATAAGTTGTTACATTAATGAGGATTACCATGCTTTTCATGAAATGCGCATTCATAAGAAAGCATATGCAGTTAGAACATTCTTCATAATGGTTTTTGTCTTTTATTTCCAAAACAGAATACAGATGTAGAATATACGGCCAAAATAAACAGGAAAAAAAGGTGGTCAACAAACAAGCAAAAAATAAAAGGAAAAAAAAAATTGTAATGAATCCTATAGGTCCATACGAAATAAACAAACTGAAGTGCCAACAAGATAGAAAACAAGCTACAAGACAGCCTACAACAGCATTCTATTCAGTGCATTCCAATTCAAAATAAACTAATTCAATCTGAAGCTGGAATCAGGATATTCTGAAAACATTTGTCACATCTTCCATGTTTTATTGGATGCTGAAGAGGTTCTGTTAAGAGCAAATACATCAAGATTGTTCAAAGTAAGAGAAAACAGACTGTGCATTGCAGTGGTAATAGTGTCAAAGTTTATATGAAAATATTTTTGGCCATTCACACTTCACAATGCAACAGAGACAAGATGCAAGAACAAGTAAAGGTAAACATAGTGATACCTTCCACAGAAAAAAAAAAAAGCAATCATAACAATTGTCCAAAAATGTTCAATGAGCAAGTAATTGTAACAGTACATGAGGACACTAATAAGCTTCCATAACACAAGAGCCACTATAGTAGGAAGAACAATCTGAACAAATAGTTCATTTATGGAGTATACAATATCTGCCTGCTATGAACATTACAAAACCTTTTGTATCAACAGGAACATCACTCCTGTGCATAGTGATAAATACTGCAGGATTTTTACAAGAGGATTTAACATTCATTCAAGACAACCAAAAAAAAAAAAAAGCCTTACTTATGTCTTACTGGCTATCAAGATACAAACAAAACAGATTTCAATATAGCACTTGCACAGATGATTTAATTGTTGTAACATTCAATCTCCAGCAAGTTTTGCCAACACAAATTATCTTCTACTCCTGCATTTTATACATAAGAATTTCATATATAACTTGAAGCTGCATTATTGTGACACCAACACTAGTGCATGCTTTCATTGGAATGAAATTACTGCTGGTAGAAGCTGTGAAGAAATTTCCAGTTACCTTCAAAAATACTATGAGTGAACCAGAAAAGCAAAAGCTGATTACTGTTGTTGACAATTGTTGAAGCCAAACAAAAAATGGATGTTTTTAGCATATGGATATATCTGATTATGAAGAAACAATTCTATGAGATTGTTCCAGTGTTCTCATAAGTTAATCATACCATGTTATCATTGAGTAATTCTTAGGAGCAGATTTTAATACCAAATTTAAATAAAACTTGCTTGGCTTCACATTAATCTTATGCTTCAGCACTTCTCTCCTTGCTAATTTTGTTGAAATTTTATCTTTAAATGTTCCTAATACTTCAAATATGGTAAGTGTACTAAAACTTCACTGTTTAAATTTAAAAATATAACCAAGTATGTGAAATATATTTGAAGGTAATTTTAAGAAAAGCATAAGTTCTTTTTAAAATTACCTTCAAAATTTCTTATATTTTATATCTGACAAATCTTCAAAAACATTCTTCTTATAACAGAATGTATTATGTATGTATGTATGTATGTATGTATGTATGTATGTATGTATGTATATATATATATATATATATATACATACACACACACACACACTATATTTTCAAGATTATTGGAAATTAGCAATTTATAAAAATTTGAGTATTATAGTCGACCTTACTAATATCGTATCATTTGAGTTTTAAAGATAAACATTAAAATACATAAAATGAAATGACAGAAAAATCCAATTTATTATTAATTGATAAAAGAAATATTTACATTTACTTTTAACATAAATTTAAAAGAAAATATAATGAAATCTCTCTATGACAGATACAGTATCTGAAAACACAAGATCAAGAAAACTGTTCATTATAAAGTAGTAGTCACATAAGAGAAGTTTTGTAAAATTAATTTTAAATGAGACATCCTTTAAACATAGCCAGTATAAGACCCATGGATTGTCTTCAATTAGTGGAACAAAATACTGTGTTGAAAAATTACTTCTAAAAACACCATACAAAAGACTAAATATTTGAAGGATTCAGAATCAACAGAAATCTCTTATTGATAAATATTTTTTAATGTTTTAATGTTAGAAATTGTGAATTTAAAATTCACAATTTCTAAATCTGAAAACTTGGTTTTCTGACACACAGAAGTAAAGAACATTTCCTGCTCAATATTTTAAGATCCAATTTCCATAATAATACTGCCAAAAAAACTCAAAAAATGACTATCAGTAAAGCATATTTAGCATAGACTCAGCATGTTTTGCATGAAATTTCTCTGGATATAGCATATTTTACATGAAATCTGCACTTTGTATGAATTTGCGATGGGTCCAGTCCCTAGTCCTACTCTTTCTTCATTCAAATACATCACCCTCTTTTTCTGCAGAACATATATAGTAAGTCATTATAAAATCTTGCATTGTATAGTATCATTTTTTGCTATCTATCAGAGGGTAGGAAGTTCCATTCTTCAGTGTTACAATTTTCATTGTTGAAAGTAAATATACATATCACAGATTTTTAATGACTTTCATCTTTCTAAGACAACAGTTTCTGTTGATTGCCTTTTATAGAACAGACATTTTCCTGTAAATCTATGTTCGACATGTAATTTGCTTGTAGTACTGTAGTTTTTAAGAATAACTTCTATTTGCTATTGACTTAGAGATAAACATTTTGATAATGCTAAAATTGAGAACAATTGTTCTCAATTGTAGTAAAACCTAATTCTAATCACTATAAAAAAAATTGTTCAACAATTCCATATAAACAAAAAATTTCATATTCCTTGACTTTATTTTAGCAGGAAATTTTCCAACTTAATAACAGATGTTTTTGGCCTATATATATAGGCCAAAAACATTTCATATTGAAAATGCTTAATCATTTCAATTTAGCACTATTTTGTGATTTAATATATCATGATGCTAAGTTTTTAAAAAATTTTCAGATAAACATAATAAAAAGTTTGGAGCAAAAATTAGTGCAATAAAGAGATTTGTTAAAAAGAAAAGTGGTGGCTTCATTGACTGAGAATTCATAGAAGATGAAAGCAAAACAGGAAGTAGTAAAAATAATCTATCAGGAAAAGAACCATCTTTTAAAATTATTAATTACAGATTTTATGTTACTATGGTAAGCAACCTGTCAAGATTGCACAAATTATTAAAAGTATATAAGTCTGAACTCTTTCAACAAATATCTATGAACAGAATCATCACACATTTCAATTTTTATATTTTATGCTAAATATCTTTGTCTTATTTTTTTTCATTAATAATGATAAATACAAAGAAATAAGATAATACGTAAGAAGTAAAGAATTCAGAAATACTTTTCTATCTTCATAAAAAAGAAAATGTCAAATTTCGAAAATTTGAGAAGGCAATAAATTTTTTCAAACATTTCTCATTAAAAATTTATTTTCAAATTTAAAATTCTTCACACAGATAACAGTATTTTCATTCATGTAATATTTTAGAAATTGATAATTTTTTTAAATCAGAAATAATTACTACTTTAATAAGAAAATCAAATAATGAGACAATTAATTGGCATGCTGTACATCAGGTAGTATGTAAAGCCATTTATTCTATCAAGCAAAAGATGCTGCAATTATCATTAAATGATTGTTGTAAAGTATAACTCCATTCAGAGAAAACTAGATTTTCTGTCTTATGAAAGCATTAAAATGACATTAAATTTTGTTATAAAAAGCATGTTTTCTTATAAGTTCTTTTTCAAAACTTTCAAATTATTCCTTTATCTTAGGTAAGTGCAAAAAAAGTTTAGAAACATTGAAATTCAATAAAACAATTTTAACTTTGTTTTGAGCCATAGTACCTGTTATCCTCAAAATAAGCATGATATAATAAGTTTGCACTTCACGCCGACGTATAATAATATTATAACACTTACGTGCAGTGGCGTTACAGGAGTGGAATTCCAGATACGGAAATTTATCCGACTTTTGGAGAAAGGTTTTATCCACTAGCACTTTCAGTAGTGTAAAACTACCATCATCAGGCGGTACATAGAATACGATAGTTTAAGCTTTCCGAATGATATTCCGACGGTATTTCAAAATTTTCAATTGAAAATTTTGAAATACTGTCGGAATATCATTCGGAATATTTGGAAATAACAAGAGAGCATTTGACAAAAAATTAAAACATTACAGACCTATTAAATTAATTTTAAAATCTGCTAAAAAATTATATTTGTATTGAATTGTAGGAAATTCAAAACTTTGAGCTGTAAAAACTGATATAAAAATGGATGAAAACATTTGCTTTCCAAAGTGAGTGATTCTTTTGCTGGTTTAGTGTCATAGTAGAACTTTTATTAGTGATATTTTTCTTTCTACAATTTAAATTAGAAATAAATAAATATATATAACAAATAAAACTACAAATATTTCAAATTCAAAACAGCATAAAATCTAATCAGAGCTGTTTGAAGATTTGGACTTTGTATGTACAACTTATAAAAAGATTCAATTAACTTCAATTAATTCAATTATTTTTATTCATTACAAATCAAATAGGAAGCAGACGCAAATATAAAAGGCTATAGTTTTTATTTCATTAACAATGTTTTCAAACAAACCTTAATCATCATCAGCTAGTTTTAGAATCAGCTAATTCTATATTTAAGTCTGCTGCTTATGATTTGATGATTATAGATTCAATTCTTTCCTGTTTTAAATGATTCATCATAAATGTATATATAGAATAATAATCAAAATCAACAATTAGATTTTCATATTAATTCAGAAATTGTCAATTGAAAATTTTTTGTATATATCAAAAGAATAGCAAATTAAAAGAAACATTTATTTTGATTTAGTCTGACATTTACATGCAATCTCTTCCTGCACATACTGACTTGTTTTCTAAATTTTTATCAGAATTAAGCATTTTGAATTTATCATCAGAATTATCACAAAAACAAAACAGAAGCAGAGAATTTTGATTGTTTAATAAATCTTATCAATTTATTAAATTAAAAATTGAATATTAAATTGCACAGCCTATTCAAAATTCTTTTAAATATAATCAAGATTACAGAGTAATTATTTTAACATAACATTTCAATAATTTATAAAATGAATATGTACAATTTACACTTAAAATAATTTAATTAACATTTGTATTATAAATTAGTTTTATTTTAAGGTAATAGTTTAATACTATTTCATTACTTTAAGTTTCAATTATTGAGAAATATCAAATGCATTTGTTTTCTAAAACTTACTAAATAACTGAATTTCATTATTAATTACAAATTGCCACATCACATTACTTTGTACACACGGCAAATAAATCTCAAAATATTAAATTCATTCAAAAGATTATCTTAAGAATTTATCATCATCATAAAAAAAAGTGTGTGTCTACAGTTAAATACTACTTACATATTTTTAAATTAAATTTGCCTAACATCATTATTATTTATTATTAATGTAAATGTCAGTTATAGATTTGTGTAATGATAAAATTTAAAAAATACTTATGACATAATATAAAGTTTTATATCATACTTTGACCTTATTACTTGAAAAATTTAAGCCTTGCTAAAATTTATCATTTTATAACTTTACAATAAGTTATAATGATTATAATTAAAATATTTAATTTATTCATTTTCAAGATTCTATAAAAATATAAATACTTTTATAAATGCATCTTCTATTTTTCAATAATATTTAGTAATTAAAAGCAATTACAAATAATTTGCATTGCAAAATTGATAAAATGTCAGATATAAAATTAAAGCCACATTTGAAACAGAGAAAACAATGAAAAATTTCTTTAAATACAATGCACTTTATAACTTTTAGCTACTGTTTTATGAACAAAAACTTTAAAATGTACATTAAGGAATTATTTAAAAGGAAATAAATTATATAATTTTTAAAAAAATGTTTATATCTTTCATAATTAATATTTTTAATAACTTAATATCTTAAGTGCTTACAAAAACAAAATTTGAAATTAAATGTAAACTCAAGGTATATTCTTGTTAAGGACACCAAAACAATCAACTTTATGTTTAAAAACAGCATAATGCTAATTTTGAAGTTTGAAATTAAGACTTTCTTCTCTTTTAACTTATACTTGAATTTTATGTTTTAAATGTAGGCATTTCAACACACAAAAACTCTTGCTCTTAAAAATAATAAATTAAAGAGTTTTTATCTTTTATAAATATTGCAAATTACAAAAGTTTAACCTATTATATGCACAAGGATAAACGTATACGACAGTAAATTTTGCAATCTTTAATCTTTTCGCACGCAGACAACAAGGGAAAATAAAATCCGAATAATTACGTAACAGTTTTAGGTATAAAAACTTTTAGAATTATTCGGGTTTCCCGTCTGCCATTTGGTTCGTTTCTAGAGAAGAAAACGTTGAAATAAAGTCACATCGTCAACAAGCAAGATATCTTTACAAAACTTTCTTCTTACGTAACGAAACGAAACGAAATAACCGTAATAATTTACACCGAATTTACCGACCGAGGTAAAATTTCGTAAAAGTTTCGAACACGCGCCGACCCGTCGACCGCATTTTAATTCGTTTACTAGTCGGTGCATACAAAACTTTACACGACGAGACATCGCGTCGACGCATTATAAGAACTAGCAAACGCTACGCACAAACAACCCAACGAATAATTCCAAAAGATTAACAACTTCGAAAAAAGCATTTAAAGTTTATAATTAAAATACAAAAGCAATTTTTAATCTCGCCTCTAGCATCTAAGACGGCGAAAGAACGCTCCAGAGATAATTATAACGAAATTAAGGAAAACGGGGGTCGACTCGGCGGAAACAAATAAATTTCCAACGGCGCAGAGAAAAGCAACTCGGCCCTCCGCCGGAACCCCGACACCGGATGCAAAATAATTTTTGAAAAAAACGATTATTATTAAGCAAAAGTGGACAAACTAATGTAATCATTTATAGAAAGAGGACGTAAATTTCTACATGCAAAACAGCTATTTAAAGTGTCAACAAATCAATTAGGTCATTGACTAAAGTCGATTTTACAATAAACAAATTTGACACAACCTAATTGTGGAGTACTGTTTATTAAAAATTGATAGAGCGATTGGGTTTTTTTAATTGGTGGCATTTTAAACGTCAAATATCAAGCATTGGATGCAAACGATTCGTTTCTTCGGTATATTATATTATATGACGTCATAGCGACTTACCTTCTTTATAGCTGTATCGTCTGTTTGTCAAATTTGATTCCGTAGATTGTGGTATCATGGCCATCACTGTTAAGCCTAACGTTTATAAAGGAGTTACCGAAGTATATTTACAGGACTTTTTGTTTCGAGGTAATATATACACTGTACACGATTAAAGTTTAAAGATCATTATATAAATGCAAGACGGAGAAAACATAAAATAAAGTTTCTTTGCGAACTGATTGCAAAATTAGAAATGTCGAAACGACGAAAAAGGACCCGGATGATGACCTCAACAACCAGCTGCATACTCTCGACATCACAGCGCTATCGAGCGACTGACATTTTCCATTTTTTTCTTCCCCCGAGATAAATGACCAATGTTTTTACTTATTTAAAGGCGATTTTTTTATACGTGAATTTTTAAAGCGTCGTTTTAGGTCGGTGTCGGTAGACGAAATGCACGGTGCGAAAATGATGCTAATTCGGGACGAGAGGGGGAGCGCGTTGGAAAGTAATTAGAATATAAGAAGCGATTTTAATCATTTTTCTGATAACTGTGTCTTAAATTAAGACAGCATCGGGCAAAATGAATAGAACCTTCGTACATAAGTTAATGTAAATACTAATAAATATTTAAAAAGTATTTTCTTGTATTTCCACGACAGAAAGATTCTATGCGATTGGATATTGATGAATCGAAAATCGAATTTCCATTCATCGCTGCATCGGTCTTTCTATCAAATGTAATAAATCATTATATTAACATTCGTAAGATCTAAATAAAGAATATTAACAAACGTTCATTCAAGTACACCGAGTTAATTCAATTTTCCTTCTTGAAAATAAAAATATTCAATATAAATATATATTATTTTTTATTATAAAAACCCAGATATAATCGTAGAAAAGATGGACTTTTAAAATGTTTCGGTAGAATTCTGAATGACATTTGCAACTTCGGGCGCCGGTGCAATAGCCATTTACAATTTCGCAAATTACTGGAGGCCATATTGGCAATAAAGTCGAAAATAGGCGGCCGGATGGCCGAGCGCTCGAGGTGGCAACCTACCGCTCTGGGGCACCCGGGATCGAATCCGAACGGCTCCGTTCGGATATGTCGGGCCCCGTCCCTCACCACCCGGCAGCCCCATTGTGGGCTTGGCCGAACCATAATAGGCTTGTGCCCACAGGGAGGAAGGAGTTAAAAAAAAGTCGAAAATCTAAATATGAAATGAAAAAAATCCCTAATCCGTGCCGCTCGTCATAATTATACGTGTTTAGATTATATTTGAATTCAGATTTTCCAGCTATCCACTCGCTTTACGTCACAATTTAGCAGGGGCGTGCCGTGACATTTGATGATAGGGAAGCTGTGTTTATATAAGAAGCCGACATCCAGGGGCAATCAGTTAATTCTTTCTTTATGACCATGACCATATGCCCTCTAAATGCCAATTCTTGCTTTGATAAAAACATATAACATCTATTTATTTAAATACCCGCTTACCCGTCGCGCATTGCTGCGATCTCAGAAGAAACGAAATTCAAGCAAACTCGTTATGATAAAATTCAATTTACATTTCATCATTTTTATCGAAACTTATTATTATTATTCATTTTCATCGGGAAAACATTTCAAAGTGTCGTTTCAATTCTGTTTATTTATTGGAGTGCTTGTGGATACACGATATTTTTTGTTTTTCCGTCTGGTGCGTACACGAATAAATCGGAAGGTTTTCCGACGCGTTAGCCGGCCACATACAGTTGTCCATGCGAGAAGCACGGATTCTCCAAATTTAGCCCACACACACGCTGCGATTGTCAGAAGTGTGATATTCCCCATTTTTATATATATTTTTAAATCCTTTATAATTTTAATTATTTAATTGCTCCTTCCTCTCTTCCTTGGCATGTTGTGAAATTT
>NW_019384317.1:926887-976455 GCF_000671375.1 Centruroides sculpturatus
TCAACTATACAGAACTATCGTAAAAACATACCAGTAAATTCTTATCGGTTGGGTTAAGTTATAAATCTACTCATTATTCACGTAATCGAAATATCTAGTGGGCAGGCGGCTAACAGCCCAGAACCGGTCCTTGACAGAGTTGTAATCTTATATGTGTGCAGCTTTCACCCAAGGTCGTAGGCTTCCACCGGCTACACCGGGTGAGGTTGGTGTTCTGTAAAGCGCATGCGCAAATCTTGCTTTTCGTAATCTGAAAATACAGGAGATTACACTCCGTCACTAATATTCTAATATACAATAGCAATTTTTTTTTTTGTTTTTTTCCACGTGTAGTATAGAAAATTATAATAAGATACATAATGCGGTTATAATAAAATATTGTGCGATTATTTTCATATAATTAAAATTAATATTTATTTATTTTTTTAGAAAATACGAGGGAAGCGGCGCTTCCAACGCTTCTAATGACGGCACGCCACTGTAATTTAGCCCAACAAAGGCCGTGTAGTATAGAATCCACCCAGGGACTAATAGGGCTTAAGCCCAGGACCCACAAAAATTGAATTATTATCGTAAATTTTTAATGTTTTTTTATTAACAACGAGCACTTATCGTATAGTAAAAAATAGTTACCGTAATATTAATAATATAATAATAATGATAATTTATAGTATTATTTGTATTAACAAAAAATGGGGCCTCATTGGACTTGGATAAGCCGTAGGTCCCGAAAAACCTAGATCCGTCCCCGCTTCGACCACACGATACTTTCGACACATTCGTGTTTCTACCCACGTAACTAAAAGTAGGCGCTTAATTCATTTTGACTGGAAATACTTTCGTTATAACCATACATCTGGTAGAGAGCGCGGTCCATAGATTTTAGGACAGGAATTTTAAAATATCGGAAATACAAAAGGAAGATAATGCATATTTTTTTATTTAAAGTCCGATCCATTGGTATGCATGTAGGCTTTAGCGCAATAGTACAATTTTCAGAGATCTGCAGAAAATTTCCGTTTTCTGATTGTCTTTTAATTCGTCGATCATAGATTTTTTGGTAGAAGAAACATCCGTAAACATTGGTGCTTCAATTTCGACTCGGGAAATAGAAAATAGTCAAAGGAGACATATCCGGTAAGAGAATGATAAAAGGTGAAGATTCTTTTTTGTGTCAAAATGGATGGATTGATGGAATAAGGCAACACCACTCTCGGGCGATCTTCCAAAGAAAGGTGCCTCCCGGGAGGACTGGTCCCTATTTAAGTATTAGCAACTAAATTGCGGCTAGGTTCCCATAAAAGTCCTCTCGGAAGCGCTCTCCTCGAAAGATCGCCCACGTTTTGCGTTGCCTTCTATCGTCGATTCAATCATTCCCATAATGATTTTCTTAAACATCGCTAAAACTGTTGTTTTTCACATTTTGAGTGAATATTTGAGGAAATGTGCGCTGGTTTTGTCCCATACGCTTTGACGGCTGAGCAAGATATCATTGCGATAGTGATTCGAAAGAAAATTTCTTTTAAAGATTCGGCTATCACCCGCGGTCAATCGTTCTTCATCGACTCACCGAAAGTGGCAACGCTTTCTTTCGTTCGGGTCGACGCGATACGGCCGCAGCCCTCGTCGTCTGCCGATTCCCTTCCGTCGCAAAACCGCGAATAAAATCTAAAGACGTTAGGGCACTTGGCAACCTAATTACCGCGTATCTCGTACTACGGGGTGAGTCGTAAGTCTCCATACGAATGGTGAAAGCGGTGACTAATTTCTTTTTCGTTTTGGGGAAGGTGAACCGATTGAAAAGAAATGACTAACGAAGGGAGAACGGATTGGCATTATTCTGTTGCCATCATACGATACCATTTGCGCCGATAAAATAAGCACTAGTTACCACTTTCGCTACTTGTATCGAGACTTACGACTCACTCTATTTTTAGGATTTCTGTAGTAGAAAGATTCATTTTAAAAACAAACTTTATCTCAATTCTACTGTACTGTACGTTCACTTTTCGAATCCACGGCTTACGCTAGACTACTTTTATTTTGACTCTCAGTCGATGGCGAGACAACGATTTAGAGACGGCGTAGACCGCGGTTCAGAAAAGTTTTCTCGCTTGCCACAGTTTCAACAGCGATTAGAAACAAGTTATTCGAGCTAATTTCTAGACTCTCTCCATAGCGTTTTAGTCGAGTAGGAGTCGCCGTATTCATTCGTTGGTCACAAAGTTTGTGTTATAATGGATATTGTTCATTTATTAAATATTGTAAACGGGACGAACGAAGAAAATGATTGGCGTCGACGATTACGAAGAGAGAAAGGGTAATACGAGATCGGAATAATCCTTTATCAATCTATTCCCGAGACGAGATTTTCTAAATTAAATTTTACGTAAATACACAAGGCGTCATTTCGGTTTTTATTTTTTGCCGTTTCATTATAATTATTAATTATATTTAGAGAAGGAATAAACTTTTAATTTCTATTGTTTATATTTCTTCGAGTTGTAATTTACGATACTTTTAATAGTCGACGACAAAAATTCATTATTAACGTTTCAATTCACAACTAATTTTAAAAAGTTTGAATATTTTTTACAGCCGAGTGGGGAAAACTCAGGCAGTTCGAATTTAATTTAGTTTTCTATTAAAAACCAAAGAAAATTGATTTTATATTTATTAATGTTTTAAAATCTTTTTGTATTTTGTTACATTTCATTTATTTTAAATACAAAACGCAACAATTTAATCGATGACCGTAAATGTGTAGTTTTCTTTGTAGTATTTGCGTTTAGTGGTTAAATTGTTTTGACTTAATTGAATTTGAATATTTTCGAATCGTTCTTTATTATCCCCTCTCTAAACGAATAGCCTACTCTCTTCGCAGTATATACAGTATTTTCCTTTTCTGTCAAGTAGCCGGATCGCGCACTAACTTTTCTCGGAAGGTGAAATTGAAGCGCGAATGTTGTAGAATAAAGATACGTACTGTACGGGTCGAATTTTATCGCCTCCCTTTCTCCTCTTATTAAATATTTGTTAAAAATTAATTTTTTATATAAAAAAAATATATTAATGCGAGCTAAATATTACAAATACTGATTATAAAACTATTTGGGTAAATGACCGGGGCTCCTTTCGGAGTAGGTACCCCCTTCGAGCGCCTCTCCCCCTATAAAATGACTTGGTTTTTAATTTTGCCGGAGTCGAGTGCCAAAGTACAATCGGAGTTGAATTTATCGTTCGTGGTGTTAATTCTCAACAAAAAGGAAAGACGGAAGCCGATTTCTGACCTAAATTATCCGTGAAAAATGACGAGGACTTAAATCGAACCTGATAAATTTTAAAAGACCAAATCGGACTCGACTAGAATAACCTACATTTTAGAAATACAAATTGGATTCTCTAACGATTTGGAACAGCATCCACTCAAAATCCTTATTTTATAACTTAGAATGATCGTCCAATTCTCTCTAGCTAAAGGTACTGTAGAGTACGTGAAATAATTAGTATGCATTTCTGCACGGGTGTCGTCACCGATAACGTACGCAATATTTTTATGACGTCGACGTTCGTATTATTATATGTACATATAATAATACTATTCGTATTATTATATGATTACTATAAATACGACAGGCGGCATCAAATATATAACATTGTGAGTACCGTACTTTGATTCTTTATTTCTCCTTTAAAAATGTAATTATACTAATTAATTTATGCTACGTAAGGACTTTTTATAAATTTAATATAATATTCACAATTTATTCTCCCGAAAACATAAAAATGTTTTAAAATGCAAAAGAGGTCGACATATAAAAAGTCAAATTATCTTTTAGCGTACGAAAAAAGACTTTTATATACAGGCACTCGGAGCCTCTCGAATTCCGTTTTAATATTATAATATAAACCTTTTTGAGCTTCGGAGTATATAAAAACAACGAAATAGAGTTATTTTTATAACGAAATTGTATTATATTATTTTAAATAATAAAATGTTTAAAAAATAAATTTGTGCCTTAATGCAACGGAATAAATCATTTATAACAAACGCTTTCGAGGTATTAATAAATGGAAGACGGGACAAATGGGTCGTCGACCCTCCCGAAATAGGACCTGTGTAAATCTTATAAATAAGGACTTATATATATAAATCCTTAAGTCCAGCGACGGTAATTACCACCGAACACTGGTAATTATTCGTGGGTCCACTCTCCAGCAACGGGCTGGACACGCGTAATTTTCTGGAATTTTCTTCAGGTGTCTAACGCATTAATAGAGGCCATTTTCCGATAGAAAGACCTTTCGAGAGGCATCCCCTCGATACATCGTCCGCGCGTTATCGTGTCGCCGTATTCCAAAAAACCAATAAACCCTTAAAAATCATTTACAAATACGTATATGTACTATAACTATAAAGAATTCTTACTCTTTCCACCTCGTGGGCGCTAAGAGGGCCTTTTTAATCATATCTGTTACGGGCTAAGCCAGGCCGGCAATGGGGGCGGCCGAATGGTGAAGGAAGGAGCCCGATTTATCGAAAAAGAACGCCGGTGGAAGAATTTTGGGTGATTGCTCGCCCAGTTTTGAACCTGGATCCCGATCCCCCAGTCGGCTCACTGCCGATTGCTGCTAATTGGGACGAGCCGAGACGACCGAGGAAGACACTTACCTCTTTCGGACCGCGTTATCCGTCGTGCTTTTTTTTAATTTGTATAATTTTTAAATTAAAAATAATTTTAATATTTTAATACGTACTGTACAGGCTTAAAATAATAATTTCTTTATATATTATTTATTAAATTTATGTAAATTAAATCGACTGTAAAATAAACGATTTAATTAAAAAAGCATTTGTATAAATAATGAAAAGGAACATCGTTACGCCATATCCTGTCTGGTTTTTCCGTTTTAATTGTTTACTCGGAAAATAATTTAAAAAGATTAATGTTTATATTCTTTACAAGAAAATATAAACAACCAGCATCCTTTAACGCACTCATTTTCGTTTTTCGGATAGATTAGCTTTAAAAAATACCTCAAAAACGGGTAATATATTTTTCATTATCGGGCACTCCGCCCGATACGCTTATACGATCTGCACGACATTACGGGACGTGGCCCGTCGCAATACGGACCGATAAAACTAGGCTCTCAAAAATATTTATTACAAATTATGAAGACGTTGGGCCCTCGAAGAAGTAAGCCACCTCTTTTAACGTCTCGGCTCGTTCCAATCTAATTCCCGCTCTCTCCTATTTACTAACACGAAGAAAGCCCGTTGGCGACCGGCGTTCGGTGGTTTTATCCACTCGGCCACGGGCGGATTCGTCGTTACCTAGGGCAACAAAAGAAAAGAATTAAAAAAAAAAAGTTTGTTGCGAACTTTGACCGCGACGTCAGAATCTACAAAATAAAATAATTGGCTCGCGTGGGGTAGAGGCCACGGCCTTCCCGTTATTAGCGCGACGCTCTAACCGACCGAACTAACTTCGAGACGTATTTTTACAGTCTTCGAGAATATATTAGAGATCAGATCGACACTTACGATGCATCCAACGATCTAGTTATATGGGGTCCTTGTTATATCCACGAATTCCGCTATAATTACCCCTCGAGCGTGTATTAAGCTGGAAGACGAAAGCGGAATGAACTGGAACCAAATTGAAAATGAAGTGATAATTTAAAAATTGATCGTTTTTTACCACAGTTTGGGTGAATTTATGACAATTAAGCCACGTTCGTTTACGGCATTTAGAGGAACAAAATAGCTAATTGTTAAGTACTCGATATATGATTTCATTCAATAATTGCTCTCGAATAAAGTTATTTCTTTTATTAAAATGCAAAAATGCAGCGATGTTTTATAATTAAAATATTATNTTTTAAAAAAATGTTTATATCTTTCATAATTAATATTTTTAATAACTTAATATCTTAAGTGCTTACAAAAACAAAATTTGAAATTAAATGTAAACTCAAGGTATATTCTTGTTAAGGACACCAAAACAATCAACTTTATGTTTAAAAACAGCATAATGCTAATTTTGAAGTTTGAAATTAAGACTTTCTTCTCTTTTAACTTATACTTGAATTTTATGTTTTAAATGTAGGCATTTCAACACACAAAAACTCTTGCTCTTAAAAATAATAAATTAAAGAGTTTTTATCTTTTATAAATATTGCAAATTACAAAAGTTTAACCTATTATATGCACAAGGATAAACGTATACGACAGTAAATTTTGCAATCTTTAATCTTTTCGCACGCAGACAACAAGGGAAAATAAAATCCGAATAATTACGTAACAGTTTTAGGTATAAAAACTTTTAGAATTATTCGGGTTTCCCGTCTGCCATTTGGTTCGTTTCTAGAGAAGAAAACGTTGAAATAAAGTCACATCGTAAACAAGCAAGATATCTTTACAAAACTTTCTTCTTACGTAACGAAACGAAACGAAATAACCGTAATAATTTACACCGAATTTACCGACCGAGGTAAAATTTCGTAAAAGTTTCGAACACGCGCCGACCCGTCGACCGCATTTTAATTCGTTTACTAGTCGGTGCATACAAAACTTTACACGACGAGACATCGCGTCGACGCATTATAAGAACTAGCAAACGCTACGCACAAACAACCCAACGAATAATTCCAAAAGATTAACAACTTCGAAAAAAGCATTTAAAGTTTATAATTAAAATACAAAAGCAATTTTTAATCTCGCCTCTAGCATCTAAGACGGCGAAAGAACGCTCCAGAGATAATTATAACGAAATTAAGGAAAACGGGGGTCGACTCGGCGGAAACAAATAAATTTCCAACGGCGCAGAGAAAAGCAACTCGGCCCTCCGCCGGAACCCCGACACCGGATGCAAAATAATTTTTGAAAAAAACGATTATTATTAAGCAAAAGTGGACAAACTAATGTAATCATTTATAGAAAGAGGACGTAAATTTCTACATGCAAAACAGCTATTTAAAGTGTCAACAAATCAATTAGGTCATTGACTAAAGTCGATTTTACAATAAACAAATTTGACACAACCTAATTGTGGAGTACTGTTTATTAAAAATTGATAGAGCGATTGGGTTTTTTTAATTGGTGGCATTTTAAACGTCAAATATCAAGCATTGGATGCAAACGATTCGTTTCTTCGGTATATTATATTATATGACGTCATAGCGACTTACCTTCTTTATAGCTGTATCGTCTGTTTGTCAAATTTGATTCCGTAGATTGTGGTATCATGGCCATCACTGTTAAGCCTAACGTTTATAAAGGAGTTACCGAAGTATATTTACAGGACTTTTTGTTTCGAGGTAATATATACACTGTACACGATTAAAGTTTAAAGATCATTATATAAATGCAAGACGGAGAAAACATAAAATAAAGTTTCTTTGCGAACTGATTGCAAAATTAGAAATGTCGAAACGACGAAAAAGGACCCGGATGATGACCTCAACAACCAGCTGCATACTCTCGACATCACAGCGCTATCGAGCGACTGACATTTTCCATTTTTTTCTTCCCCCGAGATAAATGACCAATGTTTTTACTTATTTAAAGGCGATTTTTTTATACGTGAATTTTTAAAGCGTCGTTTTAGGTCGGTGTCGGTAGACGAAATGCACGGTGCGAAAATGATGCTAATTCGGGACGAGAGGGGGAGCGCGTTGGAAAGTAATTAGAATATAAGAAGCGATTTTAATCATTTTTCTGATAACTGTGTCTTAAATTAAGACAGCATCGGGCAAAATGAATAGAACCTTCGTACATAAGTTAATGTAAATACTAATAAATATTTAAAAAGTATTTTCTTGTATTTCCACGACAGAAAGATTCTATGCGATTGGATATTGATGAATCGAAAATCGAATTTCCATTCATCGCTGCATCGGTCTTTCTATCAAATGTAATAAATCATTATATTAACATTCGTAAGATCTAAATAAAGAATATTAACAAACGTTCATTCAAGTACACCGAGTTAATTCAATTTTCCTTCTTGAAAATAAAAATATTCAATATAAATATATATTATTTTTTATTATAAAAACCCAGATATAATCGTAGAAAAGATGGACTTTTAAAATGTTTCGGTAGAATTCTGAATGACATTTGCAACTTCGGGCGCCGGTGCAATAGCCATTTACAATTTCGCAAATTACTGGAGGCCATATTGGCAATAAAGTCGAAAATAGGCGGCCGGATGGCCGAGCGCTCGAGGTGGCAACCTACCGCTCTGGGGCACCCGGGATCGAATCCGAACGGCTCCGTTCGGATATGTCGGGCCCCGTCCCTCACCACCCGGCAGCCCCATTGTGGGCTTGGCCGAACCATAATAGGCTTGTGCCCACAGGGAGGAAGGAGTTAAAAAAAAGTCGAAAATCTAAATATGAAATGAAAAAAATCCCTAATCCGTGCCGCTCGTCATAATTATACGTGTTTAGATTATATTTGAATTCAGATTTTCCAGCTATCCACTCGCTTTACGTCACAATTTAGCAGGGGCGTGCCGTGACATTTGATGATAGGGAAGCTGTGTTTATATAAGAAGCCGACATCCAGGGGCAATCAGTTAATTCTTTCTTTATGACCATGACCATATGCCCTCTAAATGCCAATTCTTGCTTTGATAAAAACATATAACATCTATTTATTTAAATACCCGCTTACCCGTCGCGCATTGCTGCGATCTCAGAAGAAACGAAATTCAAGCAAACTCGTTATGATAAAATTCAATTTACATTTCATCATTTTTATCGAAACTTATTATTATTATTCATTTTCATCGGGAAAACATTTCAAAGTGTCGTTTCAATTCTGTTTATTTATTGGAGTGCTTGTGGATACACGATATGTTTTGTTTCTCCGTCTGGTGCGTACACGAATAAATCGGAAGGTTTTCCGACGCGTTAGCCGNGAGATTACACTCCGTCACTAATATTCTAATATACAATAGCAATTTTTTTTTTTGTTTTTTTCCACGTGTAGTATAGAAAATTATAATAAGATACATAATGCGGTTATAATAAAATATTGTGCGATTATTTTCATATAATTAAAATTAATATTTATTTATTTTTTTAGAAAATACGAGGGAAGCGGCGCTTCCAACGCTTCTAATGACGGCACGCCACTGTAATTTAGCCCAACAAAGGCCGTGTAGTATAGAATCCACCCAGGGACTAATAGGGCTTAAGCCCAGGACCCACAAAAATTGAATTATTATCGTAAATTTTTAATGTTTTTTTATTAACAACGAGCACTTATCGTATAGTAAAAAATAGTTACCGTAATATTAATAATATAATAATAATGATAATTTATAGTATTATTTGTATTAACAAAAAATGGGGCCTCATTGGACTTGGATAAGCCGTAGGTCCCGAAAAACCTAGATCCGTCCCCGCTTCGACCACACGATACTTTCGACACATTCGTGTTTCTACCCACGTAACTAAAAGTAGGCGCTTAATTCATTTTGACTGGAAATACTTTCGTTATAACCATACATCTGGTAGAGAGCGCGGTCCATAGATTTTAGGACAGGAATTTTAAAATATCGGAAATACAAAAGGAAGATAATGCATATTTTTTTATTTAAAGTCCGATCCATTGGTATGCATGTAGGCTTTAGCGCAATAGTACAATTTTCAGAGATCTGCAGAAAATTTCCGTTTTCTGATTGTCTTTTAATTCGTCGATCATAGATTTTTTGGTAGAAGAAACATCCGTAAACATTGGTGCTTCAATTTCGACTCGGGAAATAGAAAATAGTCAAAGGAGACATATCCGGTAAGAGAATGATAAAAGGTGAAGATTCTTTTTTGTGTCAAAATGGATGGATTGATGGAATAAGGCAACACCACTCTCGGGCGATCTTCCAAAGAAAGGTGCCTCCCGGGAGGACTGGTCCCTATTTAAGTATTAGCAACTAAATTGCGGCTAGGTTCCCATAAAAGTCCTCTCGGAAGCGCTCTCCTCGAAAGATCGCCCACGTTTTGCGTTGCCTTCTATCGTCGATTCAATCATTCCCATAATGATTTTCTTAAACATCGCTAAAACTGTTGTTTTTCACATTTTGAGTGAATATTTGAGGAAATGTGCGCTGGTTTTGTCCCATACGCTTTGACGGCTGAGCAAGATATCATTGCGATAGTGATTCGAAAGAAAATTTCTTTTAAAGATTCGGCTATCACCCGCGGTCAATCGTTCTTCATCGACTCACCGAAAGTGGCAACGCTTTCTTTCGTTCGGGTCGACGCGATACGGCCGCAGCCCTCGTCGTCTGCCGATTCCATTCCGTCGCAAAACCGCGAATAAAATCTAAAGACGTTAGGGCACTTGGCAACCTAATTACCGCGTATCTCGTACTACGGGGTGAGTCGTAAGTCTCCATACGAATGGTGAAAGCGGTGACTAATTTCTTTTTCGTTTTGGGGAAGGTGAACCGATTGAAAAGAAATGACTAACGAAGGGAGAACGGATTGGCATTATTCTGTTGCCATCATACGATACCATTTGCGCCGATAAAATAAGCACTAGTTACCACTTTCGCTACTTGTATCGAGACTTACGACTCACTCTATTTTTAGGATTTCTGTAGTAGAAAGATTCATTTTAAAAACAAACTTTATCTCAATTCTACTGTACTGTACGTTCACTTTTCGAATCCACGGCTTACGCTAGACTACTTTTATTTTGACTCTCAGTCGATGGCGAGACAACGATTTAGAGACGGCGTAGACCGCGGTTCAGAAAAGTTTTCTCGCTTGCCACAGTTTCAACAGCGATTAGAAACAAGTTATTCGAGCTAATTTCTAGACTCTCTCCATAGCGTTTTAGTCGAGTAGGAGTCGCCGTATTCATTCGTTGGTCACAAAGTTTGTGTTATAATGGATATTGTTCATTTATTAAATATTGTAAACGGGACGAACGAAGAAAATGATTGGCGTCGACGATTACGAAGAGAGAAAGGGTAATACGAGATCGGAATAATCCTTTATCAATCTATTCCCGAGACGAGATTTTCTAAATTAAATTTTACGTAAATACACAAGGCGTCATTTCGGTTTTTATTTTTTGCCGTTTCATTATAATTATTAATTATATTTAGAGAAGGAATAAACTTTTAATTTCTATTGTTTATATTTCTTCGAGTTGTAATTTACGATACTTTTAATAGTCGACGACAAAAATTCATTATTAACGTTTCAATTCACAACTAATTTTAAAAAGTTTGAATATTTTTTACAGCCGAGTGGGGAAAACTCAGGCAGTTCGAATTTAATTTAGTTTTCTATTAAAAACCAAAGAAAATTGATTTTATATTTATTAATGTTTTAAAATCTTTTTGTATTTTGTTACATTTCATTTATTTTAAATACAAAACGCAACAATTTAATCGATGACCGTAAATGTGTAGTTTTCTTTGTAGTATTTGCGTTTAGTGGTTAAATTGTTTTGACTTAATTGAATTTGAATATTTTCGAATCGTTCTTTATTATCCCCTCTCTAAACGAATAGCCTACTCTCTTCGCAGTATATACAGTATTTTCCTTTTCTGTCAAGTAGCCGGATCGCGCACTAACTTTTCTCGGAAGGTGAAATTGAAGCGCGAATGTTGTAGAATAAAGATACGTACTGTACGGGTCGAATTTTATCGCCTCCCTTTCTCCTCTTATTAAATATTTGTTAAAAATTAATTTTTTATATAAAAAAAATATATTAATGCGAGCTAAATATTACAAATACTGATTATAAAACTATTTAGGTAAATGACCGGGGCTCCTTTCGGAGTAGGTACCCCCTTCGAGCGCCTCTCCCCCTATAAAATGACTTGGTTTTTAATTTTGCCGGAGTCGAGTGCCAAAGTACAATCGGAGTTGAATTTATCGTTCGTGGTGTTAATTCTCAACAAAAAGGAAAGACGGAAGCCGATTTCTGACCTAAATTATCCGTGAAAAATGACGAGGACTTAAATCGAACCTGATAAATTTTAAAAGACCAAATCGGACTCGACTAGAATAACCTACATTTTAGAAATACAAATTGGATTCTCTAACGATTTGGAACAGCATCCACTCAAAATCCTTATTTTATAACTTAGAATGATCGTCCAATTCTCTCTAGCTAAAGGTACTGTAGAGTACGTGAAATAATTAGTATGCATTTCTGCACGGGTGTCGTCACCGATAACGTACGCAATATTTTTATGACGTCGACGTTCGTATTATTATATGTACATATAATAATACTATTCGTATTATTATATGATTACTATAAATACGACAGGCGGCATCAAATATATAACATTGTGAGTACCGTACTTTGATTCTTTATTTCTCCTTTAAAAATGTAATTATACTAATTAATTTATGCTACGTAAGGACTTTTTATAAATTTAATATAATATTCACAATTTATTCTCCCGAAAACATAAAAATGTTTTAAAATGCAAAAGAGGTCGACATATAAAAAGTCAAATTATCTTTTAGCGTACGAAAAAAGACTTTTATATACAGGCACTCGGAGCCTCTCGAATTCCGTTTTAATATTATAATATAAACCTTTTTGAGCTTCGGAGTATATAAAAACAACGAAATAGAGTTATTTTTATAACGAAATTGTATTATATTATTTTAAATAATAAAATGTTTAAAAAATAAATTTGTGCCTTAATGCAACGGAATAAATCATTTATAACAAACGCTTTCGAGGTATTAATAAATGGAAGACGGGACAAATGGGTCGTCGACCCTCCCGAAATAGGACCTGTGTAAATCTTATAAATAAGGACTTATATATATAAATCCTTAAGTCCAGCGACGGTAATTACCACCGAACACTGGTAATTATTCGTGGGTCCACTCTCCAGCAACGGGCTGGACACGCGTAATTTTCTGGAATTTTCTTCAGGTGTCTAACGCATTAATAGAGGCCATTTTCCGATAGAAAGACCTTTCGAGAGGCATCCCCTCGATACATCGTCCGCGCGTTATCGTGTCGCCGTATTCCAAAAAACCAATAAACCCTTAAAAATCATTTACAAATACGTATATGTACTATAACTATAAAGAATTCTTACTCTTTCCACCTCGTGGGCGCTAAGAGGGCCTTTTTAATCATATCTGTTACGGGCTAAGCCAGGCCGGCAATGGGGGCGGCCGAATGGTGAAGGAAGGAGCCCGATTTATCGAAAAAGAACGCCGGTGGAAGAATTTTGGGTGATTGCTCGCCCAGTTTTGAACCTGGATCCCGATCCCCCAGTCGGCTCACTGCCGATTGCTGCTAATTGGGACGAGCCGAGACGACCGAGGAAGACACTTACCTCTTTCGGACCGCGTTATCCGTCGTGCTTTTTTTTAATTTGTATAATTTTTAAATTAAAAATAATTTTAATATTTTAATACGTACTGTACAGGCTTAAAATAATAATTTCTTTATATATTATTTATTAAATTTATGTAAATTAAATCGACTGTAAAATAAACGATTTAATTAAAAAAGCATTTGTATAAATAATGAAAAGGAACATCGTTACGCCATATCCTGTCTGGTTTTTCCGTTTTAATTGTTTACTCGGAAAATAATTTAAAAAGATTAATGTTTATATTCTTTACAAGAAAATATAAACAACCAGCATCCTTTAACGCACTCATTTTCGTTTTTCGGATAGATTAGCTTTAAAAAATACCTCAAAAACGGGTAATATATTTTTCATTATCGGGCACTCCGCCCGATACGCTTATACGATCTGCACGACATTACGGGACGTGGCCCGTCGCAATACGGACCGATAAAACTAGGCTCTCAAAAATATTTATTACAAATTATGAAGACGTTGGGCCCTCGAAGAAGTAAGCCACCTCTTTTAACGTCTCGGCTCGTTCCAATCTAATTCCCGCTCTCTCCTATTTACTAACACGAAGAAAGCCCGTTGGCGACCGGCGTTCGGTGGTTTTATCCACTCGGCCACGGGCGGATTCGTCGTTACCTAGGGCAACAAAAGAAAAGAATTAAAAAAAAAAAGTTTGTTGCGAACTTTGACCGCGACGTCAGAATCTACAAAATAAAATAATTGGCTCGCGTGGGGTAGAGGCCACGGCCTTCCCGTTATTAGCGCGACGCTCTAACCGACCGAACTAACTTCGAGACGTATTTTTACAGTCTTCGAGAATATATTAGAGATCAGATCGACACTTACGATGCATCCAACGATCTAGTTATATGGGGTCCTTGTTATATCCACGAATTCCGCTATAATTACCCCTCGAGCGTGTATTAAGCTGGAAGACGAAAGCGGAATGAACTGGAACCAAATTGAAAATGAAGTGATAATTTAAAAATTGATCGTTTTTTACCACAGTTTGGGTGAATTTATGACAATTAAGCCACGTTCGTTTACGGCATTTAGAGGAACAAAATAGCTAATTGTTAAGTACTCGATATATGATTTCATTCAATAATTGCTCTCGAATAAAGTTATTTCTTTTATTAAAATGCAAAAATGCAGCGATGTTTTATAATTAAAATATTATAATATATTTAAATTCGATTTTCGATTGAATTCAAAACTTTTAGCTATTTAGTTTGTATTTACAGTTGGTTTTTCAATAAAACGAGCAATTATTTATCGTGACGCGGCCAAAATACCGAGCTGCGATTTTTAATCATATTTTTTAAATTTATTTAATTTAAAATATATGCTCTCCACTTCAAATTAGTAGTGTCTTTCCCCGTACATAATACTTTTCCCGTTAGCGAGCCTCGCGAGCATTGCGGGCCTGGCCGTTTGCTAAAAAAGCCCCTCTTAGTGCCCACACGACGGAAAGTTTTTTAATTAAAAAAGAGAGGTACTTTTGTGTAGTTTATGTCGTTGGAAAACGTGTTTTCAATTCGGAACACAATATATTTTTATTTATAATAAAACATTTAACAGTTTTCTTTTTGATACAGATGGACCCAGCCGACTTCCATCACGACATTCGTTATTCAAGAAGTGAAAACTCGCGGTACCCTCTCAGATACCAATCGCTGTTTGGCATCTCTTTACTTCTAACTATTATTGCATCCTTCTTTTTGTTATCGAGATTATTCTCAGATAGTCCAATATTTTTATTAATGGGCTTGATTATTCTTGGATTCGCAGTTATTATAGTGCTGATGGCGATAATATGGTATTGTTTAGAAAAACTGAATCGTTACGTCTACAAGAGGCAACGAGTCCAGAGGAATTTTGTTCGGTCTCTTCCACCGTATTCGAATCGTTTTCAACCCGCTCTACCCTCACCCAGTTTTAACAATATTCCATCTGTGCCTAGACTCGTCGATCGATCGCATTCCGACATTAATGACGATCTACCACCTTCTTACGATAGTATTACGCGAAGCCATATGCCTGCAATTGTACATTACGGTAAAGCGGAACAATCTGTCACATTTCATTCCCCCTCTAATATATAATCTACCAATAGCACGGAAGTTGGTTCCACTTCTAGCACACCCTCATAAATCATACATCAGTTAATAAATTAACATTTCTTTTATTAACGATCGAATCGTCTTTCTTAATACTGTATAAAATTCTAAAGCCCTTAGTTTTAGTGCCGCAGAGCGAAGAGTCGAGAAGAGCACCTAAACGCATTACGTTTTTAAATATCATCGTAATTACTGTATCGCCGCGAGTTAAGTTATTCTTCTACCGGCGTATCGAATCTGGATTCGATTTCTGTTTATAACTTTACATGGGTATTTCGAATGAGAGAATCACGCCGACTATAGTCAAAACAGCGAAAGAGTAGACACCAATCAGCCTGAGCTGGAAGGGTCTATATCAGCGGCGTACCCAGGGATTGAACTAGAAGGGGGCAACTCCTATTAGTTTGGAGGAAGTGGGGGGAAGTGAGATTTCACCACAGATGGCTCTAGTCTAGTCACAATATATATTGATATTATTCAAACTGTGCTGCGTGTCAATTACTACACTAACAAGTAAGTTTTCTTCTTCGCCGTTGGTCTACGTCAAACGAAAAAGATGGAACGAGATTGAAATCGGGTTCTTCCCGAGCCCAACAGTGTTTTCTCACTTTAAACAACCTCAAAAATCTCTAAAGAGAGAGAGAATTCAATAATTTTATATTCATAAAATAACAATTGATTATAGTTAGAATATAAAACCTTTTAACCTTTCTATTTTAAGTAATTAAAGAATAAACCAGTCGACTATTCGTCACGCAACATCCGTAAAGTATGAAATATTTCTAATTTTTAATTTAAATGAGGATCTGCGAATTTATAAAATCTATTGTAGAGAGAAGTAACGATGTAAGAAGGAATAATGATAATTAAATCGTCGAATCGAGTTACGGTCTACTGTTTCCTTTGTTTTCACCATTAGCACCGAGCTTATGGCGCCAAGGGAGCCAGAAACGTCGGCCAACTCCCGCTCCAGACTAAACGGATGCGCCGTTTGTGGGCATTTACGAGTCTATGTAAACTGAACCGGAAGGAAGATGCTAAAATGGAGTGCGTCCAATCCTCCCAAATCTATAACGAGAAAAAGGAAGCCAATTAGGGAAAGAAAACTTTCCGAAGAAACAAAAAAACTAATGGAAAGATTATTTAATTGCCGAAATAGTTCTTTTTTCATCCGATATAAACATTACCGTTTTCTTTTATAAAATGGCTATTGAAAATCTTGCGTGTTTTTGCCAGGAATGTTGTATAGTACGAAAAAATAATTATTTTAACATGTACTAGAGGGCGTTATTTACAAATTGCCACGAGGCGCGGTTCCTTTGACTTTTTTGTTCCTATCGATACGCTCTACAGCTCCGTCCAAGTCCCAATCGCGTCATACGGACCTATTAAACATTCTATAAAACCTTAAAATAGTTTGATTTATTTATTTACCTTCGCTCGTAAACCTCGATTTTAAATGTATCCGCCATTTTTTCGACAAATTTCCCGCCAGTCGATGCGCGACGTTCACCGAGTCACGGGATGTCGTAAACGCGCGGCGCCAGGTTAATCGAGGCGTATAATAATTATTTATACCATTCCGTGGTATAAATAATAAATTCCTATTACAAATAAAAATAATTTATTGTTAATTTAAAATCGTCTCTAGGACGCCCCTAGCGGGCGTTTTAGGCAATGGATACCGTTACAGACGCGAGATTTCTGGTAGTGTCTTCCGTGATAGAAGAAACGATCGAATAAAACGATGATAATACTTTAGATAAATGAGACTACGACTGCGGGTAAACATTTTACTGTATTTACATTTAAAACAGTTTTAGACCCACTTTTATTCTGTAATGTTTTATATAAGTTCAACTTTAGCTGTATAAGATTTCAAAGATATATATAGACTAAATTTTTTTAAAAAATTTTACATACAAAATCTGACACAAAAGCAAGAAGGGTAATTATACAGTTTAAGGGAATATGAGATTTTTATTTATTTTATTATAAAAAGAATGCATACTTAATAGGCATTCAGAAACCGCATAACATTTTTCCGGGCGACCAGTATATAAAGTGCTATAAACAAAAAATTATAGGACTACTTGCCGATTGTGCCCCGTTCGAGACGCCATTGTTTATTAAGCTTGTTTTCGTCGCCGGGCGGCACATTGGACGGCGGAGGCGTACGAAACGTGTCACGTGACTACTCGCTCGCCCGGCATCTCTGACGTGTTTTCTGATCACTTAATACAGTCGAACATCGATTATCCGCAACATTTCGGGACTGGGGTTGTTCACATAGCTGATTTTTTGGATAACTGATTATTTACAAAAAATATATTAAACACAAAACTGTATTGTATATAATTTGTATCACACGTCTTACAAATACGTACTGTACAGTACCTTACATAATGTAGTACATTAAAGTAAGTCTACAGTTTAGTTTGGTAGGGAGGGAGAGAGTGCCGCAACGCCACAGCATTAGCGGAAATTTGAATTTGCAGACTGGAACGCTTTCGGTTGATCGGTATTCCGATAATCGATGCTCTACTGTAATAATAATAAATTATGAATGACTATATGAAACAACGAAGGTAAATCCGCTCGCTAAAGGCAATAATTCTATCACGATATATATTATGATAATAAATATTAGTCAGATGCAACATAAGATGTCTATTGTCTTGATGTAAATAAATAAAATCAATTTTCCTTAAGACACGGAAGAGATTAGTATGTTTAAAGCCAGAGTGGAATTATTACTTATTTATCGAATTATCATACGTTGTTATATGTTGATTTTATCCATATTTAAAATGGAATGATGTTTTAATATTTCGATTAACGATGTCTCTACACTTTAACGAATTCTTCTGCAAGACGAATAAGTGATCAGAAAACACATCAGAGATGCCGGGCGAATGAGTAGTCACGTGACACGTTTCGTACGCCTCCGCCGTCCAATGTGCCGCCCGGCGACGAAAACAAGCTTAATAAGCAATGGCGTCTCGAACGGGGCACAATCGGCAAGTAGTCCTATAATTTTTTGTTTATAGCACTTTATATACTGGTCGCCCGGAAAAATGTTATGCGGTTTCTGAATGCCTATTAAGTATGCATTCTTTTTATAATAAATAAATAAAAATTTCATATTCCCTTAAACTATATAATTACCATATTATACTCTAAATTTTCTTTCGCGTTGTCGCACCACTTTAGGAAGTGCCCGTATACGTAATTGCATCGGTTTTAGCAGCCGTTTAATTAGTTTCGATCGCCGCAGCAAACGATACGGACGATCGTTTCTTTAAACTTTTTGATAAAAAAATTACGTAAAATTGGGGTCGCGTAATTATCCGAAATTATTATTATATTTTTAGACCGGAAATCGCTAGTTTTACGCAATTTTAGTTCGATGCGGTATAAAACCGACTTCCGGTAGAAGTTTGTTTAAGACACGCCACCGAAAAAGCCCCAAAATGGCGGCTCCGGAAGTAGGTCACGCGTGTCCAGGACCTACGTATACGGACCTAGGGCATTTAGAAACGACGGATAACGCGGTGACGGAGGGATACGCAATTTTAAAGAGAAAAGTTAAAAGAAGGATCTCGATGGTAAAATTTAAGCATAAAACGGATTGTCTGGCCGACAGAGCATTCGAAATAGCCGCGAAATAATTAGAATACCATCGCGCTTTCGCAACTTACGAATTTTCATTGGCAAAAAGCGCATAATGGGACCGAGCCACGGAAGACGCTTTCCACGATAAACTATTACTAAGAGCGGCCGTTCCGCAGGAATTTTGAAACGGATGCGGAGTTACTCGGAGGAATGACGACTATATTTTGTTTTTCGTCCTCGATGCCATCGACACACGCTTTCGGTTCCCCACAAACTTTGTTGCGCTATGTTATCAAATACTTTTTTAAAATAATCACCGAACTCGTTTTGCGACCTGATGATTTTGAATTAACGCGGTGTATAGAAACGCGCGAGGAAGGGGTATTATTCCGAGCAACTTTTATCGTCGATTCGTACGCACGAACCTGACCGAACTCGTAATGGGCTGGCTAAAAGAGTTTAAAAACCGCGCGATACGATAAAAAAGAATTTGAGTCGACCGCCAAAGACACACTAAATAGTCTGTGGTAAAATGGAAATGCGTCTTATATACAGTAATTATTTCTTACGAAGAAGATAAATTAATTTCTTTTATTAATCGCGGGAAGAAAGTATTTTAACGCATTTAAAACTTGTGTTTTAATGAAATTTCTCGGTAGAAAGATTCCGTAAAATATTTTGCATTTTATCTAAGTTAATTAAACAAGGTCTGATCGGAAGTGGAACCGAGAGAGAATTCGGGAGGACCGCGAAGATTTATAAATTTTGCAAATAGAATTAGAATAAAATTTGAAATTATTCTACGGGAAAATAAACATAGAAATAGTCGCATTCAAATTCTTAAAAAAAATTCGACGGTTAAAGCGTAAAACGCTGCCTTAAACCTAACGAGGGCCGAATCGATTACGACCGATGGGAAATAAACGTTTACGTAACGACCAATGGGCCGTGTTCTACGTCGCTAATTTGGTCTTTGCCAAGATAATTTATTCGTATGTTTGGAGAAAAGTAATGTAAATCTATAGACGATTAGGTGGTATTATGGAACACTTCGGATATTACCGAACCACCCCATTTCGAATCGATAATAAAGGCGAACCGTAGCGAAATGTTGCCGAACCGAACTAGGCAGACATCCGTAGTCAGGGGAAAACCAGTTTTATTTCAGTTAAACGGTTGTCCGTATTTAATCGGCAAATTTGTTTTTTTTTTTTTTTTTTTTCAAAATTCGCAAGTTTTGAATGCTAAGCGAATTTAATTATTTTTAAAATATAAATCGCGTAGTTGTAGGTTCGCCGGTGCACGTATTCCGTTCCAGAGACTTAGGGGTGCATATTAATCTGCGTGACTTTCACGTTTTTAAAGTTTGGTGCCGACAGGAATTAAGTTAACCCAAGACGGAGATGCGTGAAATACGGACCCCATCGGTGCTTTTAATACGGAATCCACCTCCTCCGTTGTTCGGTATTACCGACAAATTCAAACCATAAAATAATGTTTTTACGTTTTATTTTATTTACGAAAACATTTTTTTAATTTAAATACTATCTTAACAAGAAATAAAATGTAAGATAACAATCGAAATAAACATTTTTTTTCACGAAAAAAAAATCGTCCGCTTACAAAATAGCGCGAAACTGAGCACGCGCGAAGTGACAGTATCGTCTGGTAAGGTAAACAGTCTACAAGTAAGTTGAAACTTTTACGTTTATTTATTTGAAAAATAAGAATAAATGTAGTAAAAATGAAATTTTATAAGTTATATTTAATCACCATTTTTTAAGAATCTTATAGAAAATGTTTTTTAAAATTTGATATTGTTGTGAATAATTATAGATAAAGATTTAATCTAGAATAATATTTATTATAGATAATGAGAAAACGTTACTAAATACACTTGATATTAAAGTGCTAATGGAATGTGTNTTTTAAAATTTGGTATTGTTGTGAATAATTATAGATAAAGATTTAATCTAGAATAATATTTATTATAGATAATCAGAAAACGTTACTAAATACACTTGATATTAAAGTGCTAATGGAATGTGTATTCAAAGCTGTGTACCTAAATGGTAATGAAAAACTAAAATATTAATTGTTATATTGGTGGTTTTACTCGCATAAGGTTTATTATAATATTTATGTTTTGTAGTACTGAAGAGGGTTCTTTAATAGGACCGAAATGCATATACAGTGATTAAATAAAGAGAAGCTATCTGCTGTGTGATGGTCTACCGCTAAACCTAAAATTTATATATTTTTCGTGCGGATTTACAGAGACTTTATAATAATTATATTTATAAATGTAGCAGTTGTGATAAATGGGCACACTGTTCTTGTGCCAATATTGAAGCGATGATGACTCTCCTTTTGACTTGCCTGGTTTTAAAGATGACACTGCTTGTCTGTTTGCGGATGGTAGTCACGGGGAGGTGTGGGTGCAATGCCTAATGTGTGCACATAAACATTGTGCTGATGTTGATATTTGTGATTTTTGTAAATGATTAGCTTCTTTGTACATTTAAATCATTTTTGCGTTAAAATACATCGGAGTAAATAATTTTGTAATTATTTAACATTTTTTGTACTTTCCTATTTGTTTTTGGCTACATTAAAGCATTTTTTGAAAATATAGGGTAAGGTTCCGTATTACCACCCGATTTTCTCCAAGCCTACTTTCTGACTTCAAAAGCCATACTTATAGTTACGCTAACGAAAAATCCAATTAGGAACATTTAGTTTAATAGTTACCGGTACTTTTTGCACAAAAAATGTGGGTCTAGTTACGATACCTTGTTTACAATTCACTAAAATGTAATTGGGGTTCCATAGTAGCACCTTCTCCTCTATTACGAAAACGAGACGAGTTCCATTAATTACGTAAGTAGTAATTTAACGTTACAGATATAAATTCGATAGTACGAATTCCAACGTTAACCGGGTAATAATTCCCGGTGAAACGTATTTGAATTTTTGTTTTTAAATTTAGTTACTAAGCCGTAAATTTCTATATTTTTCTTAAGTAATTTTTAAAATTGAACGTAAAATATATCACAAGCGTAACTACGTAGTGCTAGGTTTGGTAAAGTTGACGTACTTCGATGGAATCTCGCCGCCTCCCTAAAATCGCAGTTGTAAATGTTCTTACCAGAAATATTGCTTAACGGACATTTCTTTGTCGTTTCACCTTTTACAAACGTCGACGTCGCTCTCTGCCATTTCCTTTCCTTCGTCAATTTCGTCAAAGTTGAAACGTGACAGACAACGGGCACGCGTACCAATGGAATTCCTACTCGTTAGAAAGCCGTTTAATTCGTTCGACGTACTCTAAATAAAATATTCTTAGAATTTTCGTACGGCATTTGTGTCGACTCGATTGTCAATCGTTTCTTAACTGTTGCGGAGTAACGTTCGATTTTTATGTATTACGCTTTATGTACTGGCGGGGGTCGAGGTAAGACGAGGTGGTTATTTTATACAGATTTTGAGACCGGATTCGAATCCGGAATCTTTATCATCGGTAGACTTTCTTGCTATCCGAAAAGGATAGAAATGTGTAGTTTTCGTATTGGCCTATCTGTGAAAAACAAACGCGAGTGGTATATAAATGTACAGTAGGTGTACAAAAACATATTATACGCTTACGGGCCACTGTTTTGCTCTTATTTTATTGTCATATAATTCAATTGTAAGCTCGCAACTTCGGTTCTTTCTGTGACTCGACGCGGCAACCTAAAAAAGTTATTTATATATTCAATATACTGTACTGCTTAATTTTATTAATTTTTTAATTCTTTCCAAAGGGAATTATCCTCCGGAAATCCCTTCCGGTCTTACCTCGGTGCGAACAAATATGGCCGACGATTTCAGACGAATGCGGCACAGTATTTAACTAGTAAAGTAAGTGGCACGGAGAAACTCGAAACGATGTTTATCGACGAAATTAGCCTGGATCAGCGGTTTGAGCAGTAATGCGTGACAAACGAAAAGCTGCCGAGAAAAGAAAAAAATACGATGAAAAGTACAGATAATAAAGAAATAAAATAAGTAGGAAAAGTGGCGTTGAGCTTTTGTCCGGTGTGGACCGAGGGAACTGCGTCTGACTAAAAAGCCATTTGAAACAGTTACATAAAAGTTGAAAATTTTCCGATGGGACGAAAGGAGATCGGTACGGGCCCGGGCATGCCGTTATAGCAGAGACGATCCGAGAGGGACGTAAATCTGGTTCCTTTTTATTTCAACTCGGATAACTTTTCCGCAGTTCAACCGAAATTAACCAAACTCCGTAATCCGAAAAACAGCACCCAAAATGTCCGAGTCAAAGAGGCGAAAGTCGACACTTTCGTTTTTTGAATACGTCTTTCCTCAGAGTTAATTATATTTACCAGAAAGTAATTTATGCTCCAGCCAATGCTCAAAATTCTACTGAGAATTTTGACATCAAAATCTAAGGTGGGAAGTTTTTTAAAAAATCGGACAAGAAAGGTACAAACGTTACAAATATGACGGAATATTCAAAAATTAATTTTAAGGCCTTAAAAGAAAATCAAGAACCAGATAAAGTGGATTTACAATTGAATTATTATTTTAAAATAATGTGTAGTTTTCACTAGAGAAGTATGCAATATGTTTACTAAAATTAATAAGGAAAGAAACCCATGTTCGTGGCTAAACGGTTAATGATTTCATAGTTCTTTACAGCTTATGTTGACATTTAATAAATCATAATGAGGTTAACAAAAGTATCGCAAAGGATGGAAAACTTCGGTAAAAGATCTTATTAGTTTACAAATGTATTTTGAATTTCGTTTTTTCATTCGTGTGTATTGTTTTCTGTTGTCAAAAATATTTGGGTACAAATTTTGTATAAATACATTTTTATATGAAGAAATTATTTTTTATAGAAAATTTCTATAAAAACTCTCTCTCAAGACCAAGAAGAAATGGAAATTCAACGAAATAAGGCAAATAAAAATTAAGTTTTCCGGGTATTATGAGATTTTGTTTAAAAAATAACTTTTATATTATTAATCATAAATAAGTTTTCCGGGTTTTTCTCCACGTCCGTAACGCCCGAATAGGGAGGGATCCTTTACCCTTAAAAAGACCCCCAGAAGGCAGATAGCGCCGAGTGTTTCGTCGCCATAACCCGACAAAACAAACAACATAATCGTAAATAAAAAAAATTGTCCTTGGCGCTATCTCTTATTAGAATTTTTAAATAAAAACTTTATATATTATTATTATAAAATGGCAAAACGCTTAATTTTGAGGGTAGACACGAGTTTTATAAAAAAATTTTAAATATGATAGGTGAACCACCTCTATCTCCCCACCCTCATGTTTAGCCGCCAAAATTTCAAGGTCCCCCGAGTGAGAAGATAAAGGGGAGTCGTATCTCGAGTGGGAACGGACTTAATGATTTCACTTGTTAGCATTTATTTTATTATAAAAGTCGTCTCTACCTTCCAAATTATGCGTTTTGTCATTTTATAATAATTAAAAATACTGTATAAAAAAGACGGCTCCACGGACATTATTATTTATTATTAATAATTAATTTTTCTTTTTAACTAAAATCTCGTTGTTAGATTGTTTTTAGCTTTTACGCCAGCTATTTTTCGAAATTGCGGGTTGGAGCTCCAATATTCATCGAGTTATTATTTTTTGAATGTAGCTAATTTATTTTCTATTGTCTTTGGCGATTGTTTAATTAAAATTCTAATGTAAATTTATATACGACTGTCCATATTTTCTTTTAACTTAACATCAGAATGATGCTTCTTAAGGTATTGTGACGATAAATAATTGCTCGTTCATGTATTAAATCACACTACTAATTGTGTTACACATTAAAAAAAATCTAAAATCACAAGGATCCGAACCCATATCGTGCAGCACCAGCGTCTAGCATCTAGGAACTTCGATAGCCCAGGTACTACTGAAATTGCTAGGATAGAGGCCCGTTTTTCGGACAACGAACTGTTTCGTTCGAATCGTCTGGCCTTCTCTGCCATCGACAGATGCAATTATCCGATCTTCACGGCTTCGTCTATTGTCTCGCGACATCTAATAATCTCGAAACAACTAAAATCGATTTCGTTCCTTTACTTCGCACTTGGATAACGAATGAGAAACTTCTCCACATGATAATACATTTCAAGTAGAATTTGGCATTTCTTTATAGTCATTTTTTGGAATTTACAATATATTATTCTTCACAAAACAGAAATTGAGAGATCGGAAATTTCACTTCAATGAATGAAATGGGCAGGTCTACAGAAGTGACAACGGAACAAAAAAAATCAATTTTAAGACGTGTCCAAAAAGCATAATGAAGACATATACAACGTGATTTTTTTTTTGTTTTTGCTACATCAATAGCTTGTAGGGTCACCAGGCACTCGGCCAAGCGTTTCGGTGTGCTTCCAACTGGCTTTGAAAGGTAGTGACGTAACACCGCATCTTGGAGATCATTAAAGAACGAAAACCGCCTGCCTTTATTGTATACTGCCCGAACCACTTTCTACGATGTTACGGTCTGATCTTGCAGACCACTTCGATCATTGAATATTTCTTTCTGCCATCCATTCTTTGGTCGACAGGCTGCGTTAACCTGTTGAAAAATAGTTACCTCCACCTAGAAGCCATTTGTAAACACATAAATGCGCATCTGTGAATTCGTTGCAGGAACTACTTCTAAATCGGCCTTTCCTCTTGATGACACTGTACCCGCACCTTAATGTTTGGTTCTTTCCTTAAATCATTTCGGTGGTAATGCGTGTCGTCGTCCAAACTGAAACTCTATTACAGAACGATACATTATTCCACCGAATATTACATTCCGACCACTTGAGAATGGCGTCGTCCTTCATAGGTGAGGTTGGCTCTTCAATTTTGCGTATTTAGATTGATGGAGAACACAGGAAACGGGTGTTGGCATTTCGGCAGAAATTTGGCTACAGGACAGGCTAAAGCAATTACCAGTTAACTTCCTCTAGCAAGTACATTTTCAATTGTTGATTTCTTCAGCAATAGTGAAAATTGTTTCCAAATATTCCGAACTTCCCTTTTGCCAACGATTTGTTGAGGCATTTTTCTTGTTCTAGCCGGCCGCACGACTATCTTCAATACATGTAAATATTGTCCCCAGCTGAGAAAAATCACGTTGTATGTGCCGTCCCTAAACTTTTGGTCAAATCTTAAAATTAATTTTTTATTTTTAATGTTCTATTGCATACATACTTCTGTAGAACCTCTCGCACATGAGTGCAGTTTAACTGCAATCAGATATAACACAAAAATGATGGTGTCGTTATAATTAGGGGCAGGAATGTTTACAAAGTAGAGCTTGATAAATTTAGACACGCGATCATTTGTTACATTAATTAAGGAGCTCCCGAGTTATTTTCATCAAAATCCTTTACACATTTCTAGGTTTTTTCGCTATATTTTATTTACACGTTATGTTAGTAGTAGCTTAGTCATGTAAACTAATTGTTAAACAATTAATAATACGAATTTTTCTATTATATTCCAATAATATATATATATATATATATATTTAACTGAACAAACTAAACTTTACTAAAATCTTACTCGCATGTAGGCACTTTTATTAATAAAAAATTTTTAAAATGATATCGGCAGAATCCAAGGAAACACAATCATTACACCAGATTGTTTGTGACAACGTTTAATTTGCCAACAAAAGTAACAACTTTTGAACACTACAGTCTGTTTTAGTCACAAACAGCCAGCACAGATATGATATACAATCTGTGAAGAACAGCCCTAAGATGTTCAGCAGGTAAAGTAAGGAGGTCCATAAAAATATGTACACCAGTAATTTATACCTCCATATTATTTCGATTTTTTACATCCTGCTGTCAAAGCTGTACCAAAAAAAAAACAAAAAAAAGGAAGGGCAATCATAAGAATTAAAATGTGGAAATATTTTCTTTGCAAGAAACAGTGTACTTTTGCCACATGTACAAAATGAAAGAAGTTCAAACAACCAGGAACCTTTTTTTGTTTTCTTAACATTTACAAATACTAATGTATATTCATGAACCCTTCAACTTTGCAAACACACAAAGAAGTAATGCATGTCTGCTGGCTTTACATTTTACAGTGGTGCAACATACTGGAGTCTGTAGGATTCCTATAGTACCCTGCACATGAAACCAAGGCACAAAGCACCTGCTAATAAGGAAATCACTCTGAGTCCCGCTCGCACGAGATAATTCCCTGTGAGATGGCAGTGTCAGCAGACGGACATTATGAGGAAACACTTTCTCCTTTATTTCTGAGATGTAGCTATCTTGTGCACACGTTTTCCTTAGTTGTATTTTATCAAACGAAATCACAGTCGAACACAGTTTCTGAAGGTGGGTTGTGAGCAGAATCTGATAGATTTTTTGTCCTTCTTAATGCTCCACAGGCCTTTAAAAACAAGAAACCATGAATGTGACCACTTTCAGGCACCGTGAAGCATAATTAGCTGCACTAATTTGTAATATGGAATGCACAATATTGTACAACAGATTAGTCTCTTTAATCACACAAAATTTCCCTTTGGGAATGAATTTCAGTCTTCGTCCGACAGAGGTTCGTACTGAGAAGAAAGAATTGGTGCCGGTTGATTTTCTCTAGATAAAGAAGAGGGAGAATTACTGGAGGAACTACTTCCGCTTACTGCAGATGACTGGATGTGTGATGATGCGCAAGAAAGGCTAGAATTTGGATTTTGTGTCGAAGACGGACTTCCACACTGATGGGCCGAAGCGGCTAACGACCTGACCGAAAGCGCAGAATAAGCGTAAGGATACGGGGTATTTCTAGAAAAATTTGAATATGGAATGTGCTGGCTGGAAGATACAGATGGCGTCATTGAACTAGAGGAATATATTGGACTACTACTGCTTATGCTAGTGCTAGAAACTGATGAACTATACGGAGAATAGCATCCCGGACCAACTACTCCGCTCGACAGAGGGGTATTGGCCCTGCTATTCTGTCCCTGGGTGGATGTAACAGGACCACTCTGACTAGGATCAGAGAGAGAGAGACTTCCATTTGTACTGCCAACCTGTGCATTACCGGTACTACTACTACTACCAACTTGATCTCGAGTTTCTATATTTCCAGAAGTGGAAATTGTTTCTTGTGTAGGAGGAGAAACGGGTTCAATTTGAGACGAAGATGCACTATTAATATTTGACGATTCATCAATTACCATTTCTCCAGATGCAGGACTGTCTACTATATGTGAGATACAATCAGTTGTAGTTCTATCATCTCCAACACCAGAAGTAACTTCCCATTGGTTTTCTCCTTTTGTTTCACAGTATGTAGAGCTTTCTACCGTTGACCTCTCCCCTTCTCTTCGACTGGACTGAGAAGAATGTAATTCAGATGGAGAGGCACTTCTAGATAAATCATTTCCGTTAGAACTAATAGGAGGTGAAGGATGACTTTCAGAAATATAATTGTTATTTTCATTCTGCTCTCCGAAACTGGCTAATTGTGGAGGTTCCAAATGTCCTGACGTAGTACTACTATGTGCATTTTCTGAACTTTCTGGAAGGGGTAAATTATTTTTTTCTGTAGAACTTTCAGGTATATAGTGACTTTCTAGACGAGATTTCTTCCTTGATGTTTCTTCTAATTCTTTTGTTGTTATTTCCGTACTACTAGGAGAAGCTGACCTGGGTCTAATTCTAGATATTCGAACATCTTTCCAATCAGAATTGTGTGGAACACATTCTAAATTATGTTTATAGAGATGTGAACTGTCTGCCATTACACTAATTCTACCAGGATTAGAATCAACAGCAGATGATGGGCGTGGAGGAGTAGGAATAAAAGAAACTGGAGTAACTGCAGGACTATACCTTTGAGAAGATTGAGGTGTCATGGTTTCTCTAATATTTTCTGAAGGACATTCATTATCATAGTTATTTAATGAATTATATCTAATATTTTGTGATTGATCTTTCTCTTCTTTTTGCACACTTTGAGAAGAAGAAGGAATACCTTTCCTCACAGATTCATGAATTTCATTATTTTCATCAGTAGCAGTTCTCATAACCTCAACAATTCTATTTTTTACATAATCTAATGGAGAAAGTCCAATTTGTTGTTGATGAGGTGGTCTGTTTGAAATCGAGGGACCCAAGTTTCCTATACAAGTGGGAATGTTAGAACTATGAACAACGGAACTAGATACAGAAACAGAAGATTCCGAGGACTCGTGCTGATACAAGCGGCGAGTTGTTAGCAAGCCAGTTATACCCGGATTTGTTACCCAAGCAGATGTCCTATTTGAAGGATGTCCGGGAAATGAATTGTTGTCCCCAGATGTTGTTGACGATGCTGAAATTACACGAGAGTTATTACTAATAATGTTATCCGATGAAGGTTGATTTGGTGGTGAAATAGGTTCGACAGCATATGGTGTAACCGGAGATGTACGTGATGATCTCGAAGAATGTGATGATTGAATGCACGGAGAACCCGATTGAGCAACTCTAATAATTTGACGTTCGTCTTGATTCATAACATTACCAGCAACTTGAGTTGGCTGATGAGAAATACTGGAAGTATCGGCACAACCTGGAGACTGATGTTCTCTATCACGATCCTGTTGTAAAGCTCTTCGTAATTTCCAACTATGAGAACTGCAAGCCGAACCAGAACAATTCTGAAGACTGTGATCTGGTTCACTCATCGGAGAACTTTGAGTACCAGAGAGACCTTCAGCAGGAAGAGATGCAGCTATACCTTCTAATGGCCTATTATGATGATGAGAATCAAGTACATGACACACATCAGATTGATAACTTGCTCTATTTGAGGATGCAGGTGACATAGAACTTCCAACAGCAATACGATTATGACTATAAGAGGACTGGGCAGAATGTATATCATTAGATGAGCTAAAGTCTTTAGATATAATAGCAGCAATCCTTTCACCCAATGTAATGTTTTTCTCTGTCATACAAGCAAAAGAATCTTGTGCTATAGGAGAGTTATGATTATGACTACTAGGTCGTTCCCTGTTATACCGTTCTCTGTTTATAGGAGGTTCGTCGTCTATTGTTACAACTTCTTGCCTACCATTATTATGATTTACTCTTCCACTTTCATGTTGTCTAGCATCACTTTCAGATTGTTGTCTCTGGAACAAATTATCTATTGCAGCATTTTTGTTGTTGCCAGGATTTTCGGCAGTCTGATTAATTTGATGAGTGATAATAGCATCGATAAGATTAGCAGCTGTAAAGCCATGTTGAGTGGAAGTTGGTTTTTGATGGTCCTTTTGAAATGATTGAGAAAATATTCTAGAAGCTTCATTATCTAATTCATTTTGATGAGTATAAGGAGTTGAAGTCGTGGGTCTTTCTACCATGTCCATTCTAATATATTTTGGACGATTTTCGTCCTCTTTTCTGTTCTGAGATAAACCTCTTTCACGACTTGATCTCGACATGCCATAATTAGGTTGTCTCATTTGTTTTTCAAATTGTTCTCTGGTGAATGGTTCTCTTGCATTGGACAACCGTAAACTAGAAGTTGATTCTGTAATTCCCATTTTAGGTCTTTCCAAATCTACAGTTAAGCGTTCTAAATTATTATGATCATAATCGGTATTTGGGCCTGTTTCAACAAGATAGTGTTGCTCTTCTCGGATATTAGAATGACCAATAATAATCCTCTCTCTTTCTCCATCTACCGGTAAGCCTTCCACGCTAGCTCTACCATGCTCTCTCTCATTTCGATATTTCTCGCGAGAATTATTTGCAATTATTGATTGTCCTGACTCGGAGTAAGATCTTGGTCTCTTATGCATATCTAGAAGTGATTTTTCCAATCCTTCCACAGTTGATCTTTCCCTTGGGGAGCGAGTGATCTCTGAATGCATATGCATATTTGGACTTGAAACAATTGGAGAGCGTTTTTCTTCTTTTGGTACAACTAAGCTTGGTTGAGCTGCAGCTGCATTAACTAAAGTATTAAATGCATCGTGAGAAGAAGGATTTATAGAATATGTCCCTGGTGGAGGATGTCGAGGAGAAGGTGCTCCTTTTCTTATTGGTGGCACGGGACTTATTGGTTCTGTCCTCATGTCTAGTGAACGAGGCGAAGCTGACGTCGGAGTCTGAATTACCGATGGTTTAGCAGTTCCCCATGTAATACTACGCTGAATAACATTCTGACGAGGCGTGACATGACCTTGCTGAAGTCCTGGGCTATGAACAGAAGATTGTTTAGACACAGGTGATGGCCATGAGGTATTTGGAGAAATTTGAGATTCATTTCCAGGACTGTGTGTCCTATCTATTTGTACAATTGGTGAACTACTATGATGATGAAATCTAGAATCACCAACTGGAAAGTAAACAGATCCTTGACCTGGAAAAGGGACACCACTTGTATTTGAAGGATAAGGAACATTTGTATAAACTGAAAATATACGAGGATCTGGAGTAGAAGAACCACTTAACGGTGGATGTGGATTGTTTTCATGTGCTCTAGGAGATATTCTAGCTTCTTTTTCAGAATTGCTTCCCCTTCTCATTTGCATTTGTTTTGATGTGTTGAAATCTATCATAATTTGTTTTGAACTAAGCTGAGATTCACAATGATAAGCTGATCTTGAAGTTTGTTGTGGTGAAGAATAAGCAGTAAATGATTGTGGATATGAGTATGGTCCAGTAGGTGACATGCGCCTATAGTAATTTTCTATAGCGTTTGGATCATACATGACCCTCAATCCTGGCCTAGGAAGACCTTCTGATGCTGTTACTGGATTTCTGCTGTTGCCATCAAAAGTGGGAGTTGGTGCAACAGAGCCTTCTAAACGTCCACTGCCTGACATTCCTCTTTTTGAAGCAGAATCGTGAGATAATGGGGTTCCTAATGTAATTGATCCAGATTCTTTAGGCATATGCGCTGTAGGATGCCCCAAAAAATTGTCGTGTCTTGACACTGATTGTGAATGATTAATATTATTAGAAGCAGAAGAGAGATGCTGATTAACTGGAGTGCCTTGTGTTATAGAACCAGGAGGAGGATGTGACATTAATTTCTCCTTATATGGTAGTTTTGGTGATAAAGGCGTAGATTTAACTGATGATGTTATAAGTGGAGGAGGAGGTGGTACGTTACATTTAGCAGATTTTGGTAAAATTCGTGAAGGTGGTGGTGTAGCAGGAGTAACTGGTGTTGGTGGTTGGGCAATTAATTGTGGAGGTTGAGAATGCAACTGATCGGGAACATTATACGATGTCTTTCCATGACTCTCATTAGAACGAGAATAATATACTTCTCGAGGTTCTGTAGTATATTGAGGAGACAAGTCAGGTGGAGGAAGAAGTCTATTTGTTCTACTATAATTAGAATGAGCTGGTGGCGGAGGAATACCACCATAAGGTGAAAATTGACTATGTGAAGTGGAATAACCCAGTTCGGAAGGTGGCCGAACGTTAGTTACAATTCTCTCTCTTTTTAGAGATCCATATTCTCTTGGAGGACTGTAATTTTTATCTCTAGGTTTGTCTTTCCTACTCAGATCTTGCACTTCATAATCTAATATCTCCATATCTGGTTCCCTATTCATATGATGTGCATACTGAGCCATCAGTCCTTCAGGTCTTGTTACTGAATAATGAGGACGTGAGGCTTTATGAGCCGCTGGAGGCGTATTACTTAAATTTGCATGTTCACCAATTTCATCCTTTATTTCCTGAGAAGCTTCTCGAGAAAACATGTCCTTTTCTCTCTCTCTGTTAACAATTGACTGTAATGTTGATGATGAAGTGATGGGTGTTGTACTCTTTCCTGGTTTTACAGGTGATTGTAAGCTCATTTCTATAGCTTGATAAATGAGGTCTCTAACACAAGTTGGCTCATCTTTTTGAGATTTACCATCCTGAGGTGACGGATGATAAGCTTGAGTCCGAGAATGATGAGAAGCTATGATTTCATGTGGTATTGTTCCAATAACGGGATCTTGTAATAATGTCTTTACTAGTGGAATGTTATATGACGATTCATGTATTCCAGATCCATCTAGTCTATCCTTAGGTTGCACTGAGAATGAAATACAAGAATTTCCACTACCAGGAATCTGGTTGGCATTTTCATTTCCATTTCCACTTTGTGGTCTACTAGTTTCTGAACTCGCTAGCTGTGTCGAAGTTGTACTTCCATCGTTTTCATTTAAGCCCTGACCTTCATCGGCACTAACTGTTGCACTGCTGTCATAATCAGGAACATTTCTTGGACTGTGACAAGTTTCAAGTCTTGGACCATCATTAGTGTCACATACTTGTTCTTTATGAATTAAAGTTGGAATAAGATTTGGTCTAGAACAGTCTTTTTCAGAAACTGAAAAGAATTAAATGATTAAAATTAAATATCATATCTAATCATATCATATGCAATATATTTTATAACAAAAATTTTTTAAATATAAATAAATAATCATAATTCCATACTCAATATAAATTTTACATTTTCATATTTGATTTATATGCCAAGCTTCATGGCTGACAATTTCACTTGATCTTTAACCGAGTTCAAAAAATTCCATGTTGCTATCAAATTTACAGTGGTACCTCAGGATACAAAATTAATCTGTTCCGAAACTGAAATCGTATCGTGAAAATGTCATAAGGTGAATCATTTTTCCCCATACGATTACATGTAAAACCAAATAATTCATTTCAACATGAAAAACACACTCAAATTAAAGCTAAGTAGTACATTAAAAAAAATAACTATAGTAAGGAAAACACTGAAAAATGTATTTTGTAGTTGTAAATGTATAAATAACCATAATAGAATAATAATTGATTTAAAAAAAATGTAGTTTTATTTGCAATTTACCTTTGAGGATAGACAATGGTGGAGGTGTAAACTGCTGGCGGAAAAGAGGGAGAAGGGAAATGATACTAAAAATTGTTACATTATGTTATGTAAGTTAAGAACTTATAAATAATTTAACACTAATTTTTTAACTTTTCTGTTTTATATATTTTTTTAAAATTTTTTATTCACTGCTTTTTGCCATCTTTCCTTCACTTCTACCAAGACTTTAACTGGATAGAGGTCGCTTGGTAAAATATCTATCCAAAGAGGTTTGGCTTTGCCTACTTTTTAAAATGTTTCTAAAATTACTTAGGAAAATATCATTACTCCGAGCAGCAATATGGCCAGTGTGAACCTTTACGGGATGTTTCTTTTCAATAAAATCAGTCACTTTCTGATAATAACTCGAGATTTCCTTTATCGAGCAAGATCCTTCCACGACGAAGCAAACGCGCGGACCGAGACTGATAAACAGAAGTGAATAAAAAATGACTCTGCTAACTAATGTAATGCCATATGGTGAGTTTTTGTTTGTATCGTGGAGCAAAAATATGTTCAAATTTCGTGTTGTATCCTGAAAATTTCGTATGCTGGGGCGTTCGTATCCTGAGGTACCACTGTATATTGAATAAACATTTAGAAGAATTAATAAAAATTTTTTGTTGCTTGTTTATTAGACATATCAGTTATTAAATATTATCAGAATTAGCAAGTCCTAAAATATATAAGTTAAAAATAATAACAAATATAGTAATATAGTAATATAGTTACTATTATTATTAACTAGCTGCAAGGACCCGCTTCGCTGGGTTTTTATTTGTATGTAATATAGTTTTTTTATATATAAGACTGTTTTTCTAAGTAATCTAGAATCTGGCTGCAAGGACCCGCTTCACTGAGCAAAAAGTAACGATAGTAAAGATTAAGATAATTACATTATAGCCAATCTTACCCGTTTTCACAGAATGCAAGAATTAGGTCCCCCGTTTCCAGACTAATTAGAGAATTTTTACATGAGTCTAAAAATATGTTCAATTTCCCGCAAAATGCAAAAAACCACCTGTAAATCTTGCATGCCGCTTTATATTAACACTTCCATTGTTACACATCTTCGAAGTCAACCACTTTCAACCCCATATCTCCCGCACCCTTATAGCTATCAAGACACAACCACCATAGTGCACGAATGGAGACTTGAGGCTACTACTACATACAAACACCATTCATGTGCGACGTGTAGTTTTGGCTGAAAACTGAAATATAGGGACACACACATCCATTTACTTATTTATTTATGTATATATATATATATATATATACACAGATTATATTTTTTATAATTGTTTAACATGATCTTTTAATATCAGAGTCAACAGAAGCGTTTGCTTATGTAACTTGCTTAAGGTTCAGTCAGTTATCATCAACAATACAAGCAAATTACAACATTCACATTCCACTGTATCTTCCTCTATTTATTAAAAATAATAATTTTTATGCTTGCAACATTGCAATATTTTCACAGAATATTATTCATAAGTTTGAATTATGTAGTAGTATGTCAATGAATAGGATTATATATGCTCAGTAACATCAGCTATAAATCAGTTATTTGGATTTTTTTTTATCACACTGATCTACTGAATTACCAGATTATTTTAAGCCATAAGAATGTTGCTCATTAATTAGCATAATTTAAAGATAATTAGAAATGAAGTTTGATTAAATTATTTAATTAGTAGTATTTATATGTGATAGCAGCCTAACTGCCTACTTACAGGCTAAATTATAATAGTATATAAAACATAATTAGCAGTTTCATTACAGCTCAAAGCATGTTATAATTTGATATGTCATCATAATATTGTTTTATATTGTGTTTTGATTTTTATGTATTTCTTTTATATACTACTGAAAATTAAACTGATATATACCAAGTAACTTAATGATAGCTTAATATTTTAAACAAACCATTACATTTTTTTATTTTACTTAATTTAAATTATTTCTTAAAATATATTAAGTTTATAAATTTTTCAAACTGCATTCTGAAAGCTTTAAGCATTAATACAACAATAATTTAATTATATTAATAACAATAAGATTATAAAAAATTATTTCTACTCGCTGAATACTGATAAATATCAATCAAACTTAATTAATGGTTTTTTTAATAAATAATGTTTTTAAGAGTAAAGTTTTTATACTTTACTTACTTTCATCCAACATTTTGTTATCTGGACTGGGGGCACTGGCAGTGTCACTAGTACAGTTATCTACACAATTCTCTTCTTCACAACTAGAGGTAGTTTCGCCACTTTCTTCATCGGTTACTGTTGAAAGTGAATTATCTTTTCCATGTACCTAATTAAAATACACAAAATTAAAAATAATTCCCAAAAAACAAAAAAATTCTGATTAAAACTTAATAAAGGAAAACTTACTTCTCTGTATTCTCTAATGATATCTTCTAAACCAAGTTTACGCTTATAATTGAAATAAAAATTTTTACATTGCTCTTTTGTTTTAGACTGAACCATATCAGATATACTTTTCCAATCTGTACCATATTCTCGCAATCCCCGCTTTGCTATTTCCATCTCTTCTTCCGTCCATCGAGACGTCTCGGTACTTTCTGCAATGTGGAAAAATTATTATTAAAACCAAATGAAATTTCTAAAATAGCCAGAAGTTCGTAAATTGTAATTCAAAAATCTATTTTGCTTTTAAAATACAACCAATTTAATGAAAATAATAACTTTCAACAATATCATACTCAGATTATTCATTTTTATTTTTCTCATTAACTTTAAACATTTCTGGAGGAACCACTATGAATAAATGAGTGCAAATTACGTTCATTCACTTTTTGTAAAAAATTCTGTGTTTAAATATTTGTTTCAATGATGTTTTATTGAAATATCTTTGGATATTTATCATAATAACAACAACATTAGAATTAAATATTCTGTGTGTTTCTTACAGTTCATTAATAATATGAATCTATAAAAACTGAATTTGCAATATAACAAACATACAATAACAGAAATAAATAAATTTTGCACTGTATAATCAGTATTAATATGTTTAGAAAAAGTTATTCTGATCCGGGGATTTCCCCGTTGGGACCAAGTTACCCTAATACACAGGGTCTTCGACTGGCAGAACATTAGTACAACCCCCAGTCGACCCCCCCATAACACCATTGATGATTCCGTTTTATATGAATTCCATGTTGTACGAGTCACTTAGATTTTACAAATACGTGAGCCGTTCACAGCCTAGCACACATATTTGTAAAATCTAAGTGACTTGTACAACATGGAATTCATATAAAACGGAATTATCAACAGTGTTATAGGGGGGGTCGACTGTATGTTAGAAGTGGTAGAGATCTACAGGCAGACAGGAATGGAACCTGCATCAACATGGATGCCATTCATGTACCCAAGGCATGAAAATACTATATAGACTCATAATATATGTCACATAAGATACATCACAGTCTTTATTCTAACATATTTGAAACTGTTAACATCAGAACGCAACAGCATTCTATTTATAGAACGGTTTTTCCATTCTACGGTTCCTGATGAGGGCCGATGAAATAGTGGCCAAAAACGTTAGAATATTGAATTTCTTAGCTGGAAATTTTGCATTGAGGTGTAATTTCTTATTTATATGTACTGTACAGTTTATTATTTCTTAATTTTGTTATAAATTCCAGATTTGTTTTTTTTACTCTTTCTGTCGTCCTGTGGGCACAGAGAACTTTTTAGTCAAACTCATTATAAGATTCAGCTAGGCACACAATGGAGCATCCAGATGGTGAGGGACGGGGTCGGGCATATCCGGGAAGACCACACCAAAAAAATTCCTTTTTTTTTTTTTTTTTACCTGTTCAGATTCATTCCAAGGTCCCCAGAATAGTTGAGTGACACCTTAACAGCTTGGCCATCTGGCCATCAGATTTATTTTTAAAAATAATCTAGTATCAGTTATAGAATATAAATCCTTCAATGACAAAGTGTAACTTCACCATCACCTGATTTTTCATTTAAATTTGGAAATTTTTTCCATTACAAAAAAATAATTTTAATAAAATTTAATGCTTTTATCTTGATTAACCTGAATACACAGTGTTAGTATAAAGTTTATCTCAAATTCCAAAAATTTTTACTTTTGTAAACAATCTGCTTTAAATTTTTTTGGGGACGAAATTTTTCTATTCAGTTTTCTGAATTTTACATTGAAGTTATGGGATTTATTAATTTTATACTAACCTGTAGTATTACTATTCATATTATATTTCACAAGATAATTTATCTTTTATATTCATTCACAAATAGCTAGTTATAATCATTTTTTTAATGATGCGTTTATGTTTAAGGCAGGTTTGTCTTCCAAAGTATATTACGTTCCCGAAGACCCTGATATGCACAAAATGCATCATCACATTAAGTGAAAAAAAATTCTTAACTATCTTTAAACAAATTTCAACTACTTCGTACCGTCAGAAATAGAATGTGTTCCCAATTTTCTAGCGATTCGATTAAAGCAAGCCGAACAGCATTTGTTTACTTCTGCGGGGATTTCTGAAATTTAGGAATTTAAAATACACATTTTAAAATTAAAACAAACATGTGTGTATATATATTATATATTTAATTTATAAGATAAAAAAAATTAAATAATAACAATAATAATACTAACGAAGTTCAGCAATAATTGGTTCCCTGACTTCTGCGGACACTTCCGACCACTTACTCGGAAGAGGTCGTAATCTTTTTACTTTCCTTTTAGGTGTCTTACATGTTGGAATAGGGCATCTAAAGAACAAATTTACATAAATTTAAAATCAAATTCTTTAAATAAAATAGAAATATATGAACTATAATAGAATCAAAATCCAATTATTAAAACAAAAGTCACAAATTCAGAGAAACATTAAATTAGTAAAAGTGCTTTCAGGGATGAAAGACAATTTTACTCTAGCTTAGTGTTTCTTCAGAACTTATGAATTTTAATGATTCTAAGTGTTTTGTTAAGTATCAGGCATACATCAGAGAAGATATTTTTGGGCCATTGGTTGTAGTGGAGGACTATTTGTTTCTGCATTTTTGCCTTGCCAGGTGCATTTGTGTGCACTTTAATTGTGGACATGACTATAGTATACATACACAATTTTTTATTTGCTATCAAAATACAGTGGTAACTCAATACTCTAACTTAATTTGTTCGAGTACCAAACAAATTATTCCCATAACTTAAATTAATTGTTTCAGAACCCCAAAAACACTTATAAAAGTACTTTAAGTTGCTAATGCAAGTTTGTATTCTTTGTTTACAAGCTTATTTTTAACTTCCCACTTCCCATTTTGTTTGAGTAAAATCAAGTCAAAATGTCTGCAGATAAGATGCATATCAGGCATATTTATGCTTAGAGTTCGGAAAAAAACATAACACCATACAAACCATACAAATATTCATAATATGTATGGGGAAGATGCTACTAAACTTCAAATGTGATTTAAAAACTTCCATTCTGGAAATTTTGAATTAAAGGATGTACAGCAGAAGGATATTCAAAATCTGTGAATGAAAAAAAATTGCAGGAAGAAACTGCTAAAAACAAACAAATAAGAACTTGTGAAAACTCACAACTATAGTGTTTTGCTTTATTTTTAAATTAGTTATTCATTTTTATCACAAAAAATTTTTATGGATGATAAAATTAAAGTTAAACTAAAAATATTTGTTATTAACCAAAAACTTGATCTAGAATCATGTTTGCTCAGTCGAGTACCAAGCAATTTTTCCCAAACACATTTTGAAGTTCTGAGCAGTTACAGTATCAAGGTACCACCATATCACACTTTACTTGCTATTTTAGTTTGATTATATAGTTTACAGTACATCAAAAATTTGTATGGATAAGTTCTGTAGTTTTTTTGAAAATAACTGTTTGATTTCTAAAACTGTACTCAAAAGTAATGAGTTAAATTATACAGCTTTAGAGACAGTATCATCTGCAAACATACATTTCCTACCAAACCTTAATGAACCATTGTACGTAAGAACTAAACAATTTAAAATAAGACTGACTGATATAATTCGAATTTTTTTTTTGTTAGAATTAAGGTTAACCAAATCTGATTTTCCTTTCAGATATTCAACATTTTTTCTATATTCTCAATCCTTAGATTTCTAATTTCTGATCTAGTTTTCTTAATAACAGTGTTTCTCAACCCAAAACTCATCGCAGACTGGAAAATATCTGCTTTTTTTACGCAGATCGGTGACAATATTATTTTTAATTGAAAAAAATTCTCTGTTGTAAAAAGAACTGCAATATTAATCTCATATATAAAATATAACCTCAATATTTATATTGTAATATTGTATAGATGCCAACAACCTTGATTTGGTCTGGCAATCGGGAACCAGGAACCTGGTTGCCAGACTGAATCAGTTCCGGTGAGACAATAACTTTAAAAAATTGCAAATGCATAAAATTATGGAAATTCATTAATCATTAAAAACTTTTTAAAAGTAATGAAAAATTAAAAAATGCCATTAACATAATATAAAAATATTAACACAGTTTAATAAAAATGAAACTACTTTGAATGAAAACTTATCGTGAAAGGCGGCTTTCTAAAATATAAAATCTCGACAACCATTCGCCACTTAAAATAATTTTGGTATTATACATACTGTTTATACCTTCTGCGGACCGATTTAAATCGGCAAGAAGAACAAACGCGAGTCTCCGTCGTCAACTCGTTTTCTTTTATTCCATACTGATCGCAGTTGGACTTCGTCAATGGCCGAGACTGTCCAAAGTTTTCAAGTTCAATCTTGCAGACCGCACAAGGATGTACGCCACCGGTTTCACCTAAAAATAAACTTTAATTTATAAAGAAAACTTTTTGGTTTTAAGAAAAATTTACATTAACTCACTCAACATGGAAATTTATTCAAAAAATTGTATTCTTCTATATACTATCTATATCATTATAATCAACAAATACATCTCTAGTTCATCAAAAAATTAGTATTTTAGCATATTTCAATGTTAGGATACTTTCAATATATATTTTAAATTGTATTTGTTTTTCAAAGAATTAAGAAAATTTTATTTTAAATCATAAATTCATTGGGCAAAACTATTACGATATTTATAATATAGGAATTGGTTGTGTTGATATATAACTAATTCCTATATTATAAATAAATTTTGTAAATTAATGTAATGAGTTATTATAAAAAAACTGTATTTTAACAGCTGAATTAAAAACTGAAAATTAATATAAAAAATTTAATTTTAGGCTCAACTCTTGCAATATGCATTATACAACAAAAATATGATCACGTCTCCAGATATAGTTCAAAGTGAAATTTCTACTTATCTAAAACCACACTCTTTTTTCTATTTCTATATATACATATATATTTTTTTATTACTACAGGTATCCTTCATACAATGCAGTTTTGCTGTAACACAGTTTAAGAATTTCGGAAATCCCACATACAAAATTTCACAATTTTTAAGTGCAAATTCCTTTATTCGATATTTTTTTACTCAAGTAATTATGCACGTTATATCAAATTTGCCCACGGATTTTAGAATATTAAAATTTTCGATATGTTTTGTGCCTTTCATCAGGTTTAACGAAAACTGATAGTGCAATTTTTTTCTTCTTTGACCTAGCTCTCTTCACAATCAGGTGGTGCTGTCATTGCTTTCAGTCTTTAGCCTTTAAGACCATCACTGTGTTTTGTTTTTATAGATTAAGCTTCTTATTTGGTAAAGTTTAAATAAACATTTATAGATAAGTGTTATTAATCATTTTAACGAATCAGAAAAAATAATAATTCCTATTATCATAATATTAAAATAGCTATTTTTTAGTAGTTAAATGCACTATTTTTTCATAACTTTAAGCAGAAATAATAAATATTTTATTGAGTGACAAGCAGTGGATAATAAAATAAGACAGAAGATTCTGTTAAAAAGGTAGTTGCTATGCATGCCAAAACTCTGTAAAGAAGGAAAACAGCAGTTACTTGTTACTGATAACTAAATAAATATCACAGGTATGAAATATTAGTTAACATAACTCTGTTGTTGATGTATGAATTAACTTTTCAACTAAGATCATCTAAGATAGCTTTTTTCATATTTACCTAAAAATATTGCATATCTATTACAAAATTCAAATAATCTCAATAAACTAAAGGAAAGTTCTATGGCTTTTACTAGAAATCATCTGTTCTTGTCTTCGCCTAATGATATTTTTTTCTAGTACAATGTAGTGGTTGTCAAATAATGAAATTTTAACAATTCAAACTTTGGTAATTTGAAACAGTGCAAACTTGATGTTTTGCAAAAGTGAAAATAAGGAATACATACCACTGATTTCATTTGGAAGTTCATTATCGTCACTTAATTCATCACCGCCTTCATCTCCTTTGTCCTTTTCTTGTTCAAGAGATTTCTTTTTACTAATAATGCAATAAAATTAAAACAATTACAAAAAAAATTTAATTTTTCACTCAAAATTTTAGTTCTCTTAGAAAAAATTACAAAATTTTCTGATTTTCTGTAAGATTTTGATGAAAATACTGACATAAATGTATCAATTCACTATCTATAATGAATATATTAAAATCATAGAACAACAGACAATTTTTAATATTTTACAAAAAAAATTTTTTTTTTAAATTTCATATACAGCAAGAACCCGCTTAATGCTGATTTGATATAATGCGGTGTGCTCGAAGACTAAAAAAAAAAGCTAAAAATTTACACCAATTCAAATTATCATGGCATTTCATTGAGTTGTATATAATATGATTATTCCCAAACACGAACCAATTGGCAAAAGGTGGCAACTTGTTGTAGCTCTGTACTTTCCTTAAATCTGTGCGATTTTGGAACAAATATATCATCACAAATGCCATAAGCAATATTGACTTGGCTTGGCAAGAATTAACTGATAAGTGCATGAACAGAGTGTGGAAGAAGTTATAGCTGGAGGGATACAAGAATTCTCAACGAGAAGAGCCTATTGCTGTATCATTAGATTGACCAAATTGTCGACCTAATCGATACAGTTAAGACTAGGAGATGTAGATGAGCAAGATATTGAGGAGGTACTGCAGGTTTCTGGTGATGATATTCAAGAACTGGCAGAACATGTAGAACTGGAATAGAGAGATTCTGAAAACAAAGAACCCAAAGAATTTCTATACAGATTTTCTTAGTAAAAGTTTGGTAATGATAACTGAAATCATTGATCAAATCGTAGTGAACGATTCAGACTTTAAAAAAGTGCAAAAGCAAAATGAGGCATTTTGGATGTGATCTCTTGCTACCAACATTTGCTTAAAGAAAGAAAAAAAAATGACAAATGAAACTACATAACTTTATTGCAAAAAACAAGAATTTCAGAAGCTTCATCACAAAAATGAACTTTACATTTCTGTGTGAATATGTTTAGTTGTTATTTAATATATATTATTATTCAAATTAATATAAAATAAATTAAAATTAAAGTAAAATCTGTTTATTTTTTGTGATCTGTTTCCTTTCCCTATTTACTCTGTGTTAAAATGCCGTTTAATGCCGTTTAATGCTCGTTTAATGCCGTTTTGTTTAGCAGTTTGTCGTACAGTAAGACCCCGTGTTAAGCGGGGTCTTACCGTATAATGCAATATTAAGCATTTTTCTAAACATATGAGGTTTTTGCAAATTGCTATTTCTCTTATGATAATAAATAATAAAAATAATAACAATCTAAAATAATTTCTAAAATAAGCAATCTAAAATAAATTGAAGCTGTTCTGTCTAAGTATAGCAGAACAGCTTCTACTGCAGGCATGTCAAAGATAACTTGAGACAATTAGTTGAGGCCTGCAACATCAATTCAATAATGCTATTTGTTTGTTTTTTATCATCTTGGTACCAAAGCAAATGCGATATTAAACAAGTACAAAATATTGCACTTAAATAATACTTAGTAAACAAAATTGTTAAACCTTATTATTATTATGTTGGGTTTAGTGAATTATAGTCGATTAACACCGGTGGCTGTGTATTGTGAAACCAGAGTCAAGGCATAGTAATCAAAACAAAACAAAAATTAAATATGCGTGTCAGTGTGTGTGTGTCTGTATTCAGAAATTTCCTAACAATATGATATGTTTATTATTATTGTTATTAATTATTTGAAGACAGTCCTTCCCAATAGTCCTTTTTGGCGGTCAGTATCCTAAAAAGAAAATGTCAGTCGCCAAGAATGTATTGTCTAAAACACAGAGCTAATAAATGGTGGTTCCTTTTTTAGGGACAACTATGTCTTCAAATAATTAATTATAATTATAGCCATCAGACGAAAATCTACAAAAAATGTTTACTATTATTATTGCTGTTGTTTTTATTTTTACTGTTGTTCTACTGTATTTACTATTTTTATGCAAAATTTATTTCAAACAATTTGCAAATAAAGTAACCCAAAAACGTTTGTGCAAATAAATTTCAAATTCTAAGATTCTGAAGCCATTTGAAACTATGAATTTATTGCATGTATGTGTTATCTAAACAATATTTTGTTTTTTATAAAATCAAAATAATAGTTATAACTCTTGCCACAGTAATAAAAAGAATTATTTTATTTACAATTTGGATATCTTTCCTCCCCTTTTACTAGTTCCACCCCATGGGCATTAAGTGAACCTTATCTGAGGCCATTGTGAATTTGCCAGTTCACAATGGGACAATGGGGTGGCAAGGGGCAGAATCCCAACATGTCTGAAGCAGACCACCGTAAAAAATTCCTGGAATCCTTCAACCAGTCCAAAATCAACTGCATCTCTCTTAAAGCAATAGACCGACATTTTAACTGTCTCGGTTGTCCAGCCAGCCACATTCAAATATTAGAACAGTTTGCATTTATAACAGCATTAATCTTAGTGTTTTCAGTTAAAAAAATAAATATATTTAACTATATAAATTTGGATGTTGGAAGTTAAATTTATTTTCGTAACTCAATATTCTGCATTTTATTGTTAATTTAATTTTTACTGTATTAACAACTTTTATTTTACCTCGTGTCTGCTGTAGTTTCGCCATTTTCAATATTGTTTCTTACTTCAGACTTGGAATTAGCATTATCATCATTCTGGATTTTTGTACTATCAGAATTTATATTTCCATTTGTAGTTATACAGGTAATTGACGAAGACAAATTAGTAACATTGACGTCACTAGTAGTGGTACTGACGGATTCGACAGTTGACGTTGTCGACGCAGATGTGGTGGTAACCGTAACGCTAGTCGTCGTAGTTATAATAGTAGATATAGGTTTTGCTTCATCTTGTTGTCTAGTTGTTATACCAGTCTATTATTTTCATAGAAAAAAAAAATAGGTAAGAGGTTATGCATACTTATAAATATTAAATAGAAAATATGTTTCTTATGTACACTACTAAGCATGTGAACAACTCAACTCAGATAAGCAGACCATCTTTAAAACTGAATTTTTATATATATTTTATTGTTCACTTAAAAAATTTAAATACCTGATTATGATGCGCTTGAGATTGTGGTTTTACTAATGTTCTGGTCCTTTTCCTTACATTATGCTTCCTTAACATCTGTTTGTAATTTTCACTCTTTTTTGTTAGATAGTAGTACTGAACACAATCAGCCACGCTCTGAAAATAATATTTCTGTATCAAAATCCATACTAACTCTAGTTTTGGAATAAATTTAAATAAAAATATCAAGAAATTATATCATATATTTATGTGTAATAAAGAAATAAAAATGTAGAAGTACTTTATAATTTAAAAGATAATTAAATAAATGTATAAAATTTTAAGTGTTTATACTAAATTATCTAAAGTTACCTATTTTGTTGTACTTTAATTCTATATGAAACTTAAATGTTGTCATTATCTAGAAATGATTTTTTATTTACAATTAATTCAAAAAAATTACTCATCACTACATTTTGTATCCAAAATTTAAACATTTGTCATCAGAACCATAATTTGACTTTCAAAAATATTCAGTTTCACGAAAGTAAATTTATTAAAACCAACGATTCAATACATAATAACTATGTGAGAGGCGAATTGCCCCTGTGATTAATTAACAATTTAATTAAAAAGTAAAATTTTAAACGAAAAATACTCTCTGATTTTGGTGGGAAAATTATATTTTTCTAAATGAAAGAAACTTCCTTCAACAGAAGATTGACTTCCTTTTTGTTTTCCCTTATCTACTAAAAATCTTAGTCAACCCCTCGATAAATCTCCTTTTCCTCTGTTCACGTGGAAAGATACAAAATGCTGATTGGAGAAAATTCATGAGAAAGAGAAAGAATTTTGCATGATTCGGGGAGTATGCCAAAAGATAACAGACGTATTCCATATCATCTCCTGAAGGCCAACGCCCAAAATCAAATCCAGAAGTTTTTATAAAATGAGTTAATTCGGTAAATAGAGAAGAAATTATTTAAATATGTGCCATTAAAGAACTAAGAAGAAAGAACAGTCATATTCATCTAAAGAACAGAAGAAGATAAAGATTCATAGAGGTAGTATGATTTATGATAGAAATTGTGAGCTCTCTCTCTTGAAACAGCTTTATTCGAGTTTCTGGAAATCATTTTATTCGCATATTTAATTTTGTATTATTTTGTTCATTAAATCTTTGTTTTATTTGTTAAAGAAATGTCTCTTATGATTCTGAATCAAAACGAAAAGTTCATCTCCATACCATATCGATATGCATGTGAATCCGCATACCATAAAATTGATTAACTGGTGTCATTATCCTGACATTGGATAGAGACTTTGCCATCTATATCCTATCTAATTTTAACAGCCCTCCTAGAAAAAGTTTAGAGATCAAATCTTGCAATTCTGAGTCGTGTAAGTGGTACTCTTGGTTAGTATCCTCGGCTAATCTCACAACTACTTAGTATTTGCATAGGAAATATGTAAATAAATGATTTAACAATGATAAGTTTTAAATTATTATTTCAAACAGATATCAATAATAAATCATTAAAACTTGCTGTTATAACAAAAGTTACACTCCATAATACCAATGCAATTATTCTAATATATGTTTCTAATGAAGTAAACATCGTATAAATACAGACCAGTGCTTTCAGACAAGCTAAAGCAATTTTAAGTATTCAAGAGAATGAGAACATTTCAGAAGTAAAAAAACTAAAAATTTGTGAGAAAAACCCAAAGATTATTATTAATCATTCAGATACGGATATTTTGTTATATGTTTGGAAACAGTTAATAAGAAAAAGAGAATAAAAATTTTTGATTCCTTATATTTAATATTTTGTTGTCTAGATTTAATATAAAATTTAAAAGATACATAGAAAGCATTACTGCAGATTTTGACTGCCTATTATTAAATTTTATAGCATATTTTCCATTTTGCTTCTACAATTTGGTAAAAAGATTGTATGTTTGCTTGTTAATTTGAAAATTGAAGATGGATGAAAAAGATCCAAAAGTTCTTAGTCTGTATTTCTACAATGTTTACTCCATTACAAGCAGATATTAGTGTAACTGTATTATTTTCAAATATATTAAAATTTATTCTATAAACCACGTAATAGAATAATTCAAATAATTTATCAAGTAAAACATCAGCAGTTTAAGATTAATTTCTTTTTGTAAATTTATAGAATATGTTTCAAGTTAATTACTACTTCATTCTGCCAATGGATACATTCTAAGTACTAAATTTAAATTCATCATTTGTATGTTCTATGACAGTTTTTCAGAATATACTTATTAAACTAACACTAAATTCCAAAATAAATTTAAAATTGTGTGAAGTGTGAACTTTTTAAAGTACAGTAACGCACTTAGATAATCTATTGTAAAATCTTAGCCAAATATTTCTCGCACTGCAAGAAAACTGAATAATTTGCAATTAATTAAATGCATTAATAAATACTTTTTACTTAGAAATTTTATATATCAAATTTTGTAATAAATTTTAAGACATAAAACTGGAGAAGGAACTACCATAGTAATAAAAATTTAACTATTTATATTGCAACTTTCTTATTAGTGAAATGTCTACTAAGCTGCTATCTATTTTTAATAACTTATAATACTGGTATGCAAAACTGCATACATTCCTTTTTTTAAATGTATAAAATGTGTATGTAGCTTAAAAAAATGTTAAATTTAATAAAATAACATTCTACATAGAATCCCTAAAAGTACTTTCAAAACATTGTTTATACATAATATAGATCAACATTTAATATGTACAAGATTGTATAAGTTTGAACTAAAAGGTATATTGCCTGCCATTTTAATATAAAATAATGAATGCTTTTAATATTATTAATAAATTTCATTACTTTTCTCTCAAGGTAAGTTGCTATCAGACCGAAATTCTTCGAATGTTGTAAATATTTTTCACGGAAAATTTCTTTTTCCTGATCGGTCCATATATTTAGCATCTGTCTTTCTTTATATTCTGCCATTGGATCTTCCACTAAACCATTTCTATTTATAAACTGAAGTCTTTGCTGTTTCGAGTCTAATAGAATAGGTGGAATAACAGCATAACTTCTCATCTTTTTATCTTCCATCTAAAAATTAAAATACTAGATTAATCATTTTTACATATTATTCTAAACTAATATTAATTTATTATGTCTAGTGTTTGTATATTATGAATTATTTTAATTTCAATTAATTACAAATTTCTAAAAGTATCACTATTTAAAATTTATCCACTTCTTGTATTTTTATGCAAATGCAATCACCTATATATCAGTATACAAGTAAACAAAAACAAAATTAGCTTAAATGCTCAGCATTTTTGATCATCTTCGGGGCAACGGAAAGAATAATTTTCTTTTCATCACCTGAAGATGATCCATTAAAGAAACTGGAAATGTTATGCATTTAAGCTACTTTTATATTATTATTTATAGAACATATATATTAATTAAGAAGAAACAATTAAGTAACAGCCTCAAGCTAGGAAAAAGTGAATATAAATTTTTAATATTCTCAAACTAAACTAAATAAAATAATCAGATTATTTACAGCAACATTTCATAAAAATCTAATTAAATACAGCCTCTAAATAACCTAACTATCAAGTTTAATACAATACTCTTATATTCTTTAAACATATAACCTTAAACTAGAAAATTAACTAATTAATTTACCTAACATACACCTTAGTTTTTGTTAAAAGTTAAACCCAATAAAAGTTCCATTCTTGTTCACATCACTGAAAATTTAAATGCACATAAATTCTTACTTCTTGTTCTTGTAATCCGTCCATAATTTCTTCTAATTCAGCATCGCTTCTTATTCTTTGACCGACACGAGAAAATCTCTCTTTGTCTTCCCTTTGCTTTTTAAGTTCTGGAAATTGTTTTTCAAAAAATTCTCTGACTTTAGCTTCTTTTGCCCTGGAAGTAAATATATTTACATAAAGGTAAATTCAATATTAAGAATTTCATCCTGGGGAAAAAATTATTATATATATATATATAAACAAAAATTATTAATA